>NC_089236.1:62677816-62977816 GCF_963924675.1 Phocoena phocoena | reverse complement strand
AAATTTGGGCATTCCAGTCTGTTTCAGAAAATAAAACTTTGAATTCTTTGCAGCCCATTTCTCATGGAATGTTTGGTATAGGAGAACAATATTTCATGGAGAATTGCTTGAAACATAGGGAAATCATTCCTTAAGATCAGAGTTTTTATTGTGTTATATTATATTATATTAGGCATTAGGAGTTCCTATGGAGAAGAGTCAGGGGGCATCTGAGAAAGCAAAAGAGGGTCTATGACAGACATTTCATGCTCAGTAAATATCCACACACTTCCAGATATTTCAGAGACTTCTAGTTAGGTTGAGACTTCAGTTATGAAAATATCTAATAGACTATGAGCTGAAGTGATATGCATCACTTTGGGGCTAAGACAGGAAAACACCTCTGCCTTATTTTAAGCTTTCTTTTCATCTGTCTTGGGTACCCCAAGGTTACATGTAATGAGTGCCATAGCTTAGACACGGAGGTTGTTAGCCTGACCAACTTTGGACTTTATGTGTGTAACAAGCTTTGGTTTGGCAAAGCCAATGAGAATCCAGATTTAATGTTTGATTTGCTTGTTTGGGTTTTGGGTTTTTGGGGGGTGGGCAACACAGTGGGATTAATACAGAGCCCAGGTGGAGAGAAAATCTCCACTGAGTTAGGGTTTTCTCATGTTGGACTTCTATATAAAACTTGTTGATGAAAAATATTCAGCAGATGAAAATTTTAGAAATCCAGTGCTCTACAATGTATCTATGTCATTTTCATGTCAGTTGAAACCAGCAGAAAATTCCATCTAGGCCATATTCTATAGGAGAATTGTTTTTCCTGATTTGTTTTCTCGTGTTATACATGAGCATAACAGAACTCACAATTCTATTCTTTATACAGATATTATTGATCTTACTGCCCACCATGTCAGACAGAGTTTATGAGACGTATTGCAAGAATGCCTCCCAGATCTCAGAATTGGTAAGAATTAGGTTTCTCCACAGAAACTGTTACGGTTTTAACAGAAAGAATTTTGGAAAAAAATAGGATAGAAGATGGAAGATGGGACACTACCAAAGGGGTTCTTTGTTGGCAAAACATAAATAAAAAATAAAAAGAATATACGTAAATAAGGTTCTTCAGGTTTCACGTAAAATTACACAAGTTTATACTAGCTAACATATCGCTTATAAATTGATAAGAAAAACATTGGGAGTCAGGGTTTAGACTTATTTAGGTCATTGGACTGGCAAACATGTTTCACTAAGGACTCTATCAGTCAACAGCTGGATCATTCTTTTCAATAAAGAATGTCAAACTGTTAAGAGGAAAAGTAATAAAGTTAGTTATTAGAGTCACTCAACCAACATGGTGAAGAATCTGGAAAATTTCTCATATGAATAATGTCGAAGACTCAAATAATAATTAGTTTGGGTAAGAAAAGATTGATTGTGGCTTTTGCAGGAGCACATGAATGTGTTTTCATAAGGGGGAGTGGGGTCTGCATAGCTCCTGACTTCACATATTTAATGAGCTGCTATGTCTTAGGTGGAAACACATAAAACTGCCCTCTTTGTAAATCAAAGAAGGCTGGATACTGATAATTTCATATGGTTCCAACTAATACACTAGGAAATACAGTCATCTCTGAATTATTTATTAGGGCAGAATTGGGACAGCAGTTAGAATTGATAAAAGTTAGATTTTAGGCAAAAGTAAGATAGAAATTCTATCTAGATTTGTTCAAAAGTAGAAATATAGGTGAAATATTAGGTTTTAAAGGTGAGTTCTATCAGAGAATTCATGTAAGAATTCCATGCTTTGATTTTGAGATTGGCTATGTCATCTTTCGTTACAGCTTTTATTTCTACTTACCTCATATTCTATATTTTTTAAACCATTCTGATAAAGATGTTAGTTTTCTCAAATTACACACAGGGCTGTCTTCATGGGCATAGAACCTGCTTACTAAGGCCCCATCCATGTGCTACTGTGATCATTCTGAAATTCTTAGTAAATTTTGAAGAGAGGAATCTACATTTTCATTTGGCACTGGACCTTGAAAATTATGTAACCAATCCTGAATACACAGTCTTCTTCAATTTGCATGAAGATTAACATGATAAATGTACATTAATTCTAGGCCATCAAAAGCTAGTGTATCACTTTTAAATTACAATTGGGAATTGTCCTTATATAACAAAATGTATTGCTCCAAAGATTATTTTGTAGTAACTGTTAAATAATCTATGTCTATGTGCATTTGGGAAACTGAAAAATTTCTAAAGGAGCTTTGGTGTTCTATGCATCAATTAACCATAGAATGTTTAATTAGAAATAATAATGGAAGAACATTTTGAAGAGGCAAAACACAAATCTATGACAATTCTATTTCTTGAAAATCGGCATTCTTGAAATAAAGAATAAACGAACAGCAGGAAAATGCACCATTATTACGGTCACAGCTTCTAGGCAACCCATTAAAATGAAAACCAGACACAGGTAGCAACAGATGTATCTACCATCAAAAAAAAGTTAAATTAAATCAGTGAAAACTTTCAAATGAGGTAACTGTTCAATGAAAAGGAAAAAGAATAAAAATCACATCTGCTTGTTTCTGTATTCTGGGGTTTGTAATTTGGTTCTCGAAACTGGTCCATATGCAAATGTTCTGACTGTCCTCAATGAAAAGTTAACTTTTGTATCTAATGTTAAATACACAAAAGAAATGTTGATTCGGTTAATTTTTAGGAAGACATATCCTCTAGTTATAAGTTATGATTTTACTATTATGATTTAGAGATTAGTAAATATTCGCTTCTTTATTCAGTTAACATTGTAGCCAAAGAGTCATGTGATCTTTGTTTTTAAAATTTGAAGGGAACTTTTCCTCACTGTATCTCAAAGATTTTATTACTCAAGAATGTTCTGTTTCTTAAGTATTGATAGAATTTTTTAATGTATTGGTTTATGTACTATATCTTTATACAAGATTTTTAATTTTTAGCATTCATAGTTCCAATTCCACTAAACAAATATTTATTATCTTCCATATACAAATAATTCATTCTGTTAAACTTATTTTCAGTTCAACATTCTAGAAATGAAACCTTATTTTTTACTTAAACTTAATCTATAAAGGAAATACAGCAGTTATCCTAATTTTAATAAATGCTGAAAGCTTTGTAAAATTTTTCTTTGTGTACTAAATGATTTTGAGCCCATACCCAGCAACTGTGATGAATGTAATAATGAAATAACATTTTGAAAGCAGACCTGATACATTAACTATTTGCTGAGCTTCTATCATAGGCTCAGGATTGTGCTTTCTCTATACTGTTTTTCTGTGACAGTCATGCTGTTTTCCTTATATAATTAAAAGCAGAGATGTGGAGTTTTTAAAAAAATCATCTTTTTACATGGTGATGAAACATGAAAGATTCTGCTAAAAGTTTATGTTGAAAATTAAGATATAAGTAAAGCAATCTACGTGCACTCATCCAATAAGGAGAAAAGAATTAATTGGTGGATCAATGCCAATCTTAA
Source organism: Phocoena phocoena (assembly GCF_963924675.1). NCBI lineage: Eukaryota > Metazoa > Chordata > Mammalia > Artiodactyla > Phocoenidae > Phocoena > Phocoena phocoena. The sequence continues at coordinate 62,974,299 of NC_089236.1, read as the reverse complement.
CTGTGAAATCCTCAAGAAGAAGAAAATTAAGATTGTGCTTAATAAGATTCTCTGCAATACAGCAAACAATCCAGCCAAAACTCTAGAAAAAAAGAACAAAGTATATGCATTTTAAAAGTAAGTGGTACATTTCTGTTTTTTGAAAGGCATATGCATAAATATGGTTTTTTTCCCTACTTTAGTGACCACTTGACTTGGAATATTTAAATTCTGGTGAATGTTTTAGAAACGTTAATGAGTAAAATTCACAGACATTTAAGAATAAACTGTCAAGTTATCCATCACATTGTTATTATTAAAATAATAGCACAAGCAGTCCACTAATAACCAAAAAAGCTCAAGGGATTACAGAGTATTAAGACTAGAAGGAGACAGATCTAAATAGAAATTGTCAGAACCATCAGAACGAAATCTGAAGCCTGCTCAACTGAAGAAAGATTTCTGAATCCTTCAGAATAGGATTGGGAGGGTGGCTGTGATGGAAATTGAATCCAAGTATCCTCCTCTGGGCTTCACTGTCAAGGAAAGGGATTAAGAGTGAAATTTTCAAAAAATTTACATTTGTGAAATTGGTGTTTAGAAGAGAGTCTGTGAAATACTGTTATTTCTTTGGAGTCAAAATTTAAGAAATTAGTTAGTATTATGCCCCTTTCCTTTCCTGCTAGCTTTCCCTATTTTCTCTCTCTTCATGTTTTGCTACCTCAGACCTCAGACATGCTGTGGCTATAAAGTCCCTTGATCTATCTTTTACTATCTTTTTCATTTTTTTTTTCCAGTAAGCCTGCACTTTTGGTTCTCAAACGACCTGTAGCTTCTGATCTGAGCAGAGCATAGAACAACAAAACTAAAGGTGATGGTGGAGCATGTGACTAGGATGGGTCCCAATGGATTTAGATAAAGTCATGGCCACCGAACTGTGGACATTTGACCCTGAGAACGTCAGAGATTTCTAAGGGGGCTTTTCATGGGCTAGTATTGGAGGGTCACTTGTGGCAAACTGATTTTTCTTAAGTTGTATTGAATCTTTCTGCACATCTATTCTTCCATTGTAACTTCCTTCCAAACTTAAACTTACCAAAATAATATTAAACCATTTATATTATTCACAATAACCTATCTTTACTAATGTACATATCAGAATTCATTATGGGTATAATCAATCTATTACTTTCTATTAAAATTACTATTTTATATTCCATTTTTCTTTTTAATGTTATTTCATATAAACAATATTTTATATCCATCAAGATGAGCCACAGAGCTGTGGCTTTCAGTATTGAAATTCTTTCTTTGTAAAATTGTTTTACTTTTTGACCCCTTTCACCCATTTCTCCCACCCTACAACCTCGGACCACCAATCTGTTCTCTGTATCTATGAGCTTGGTTTTTTTTGTTTTTATTTTTTAATTGATTTTTATGTTGTTGTGACCATGAATTACATTTTAGTAATGGAGAACAGGGTGATGATTTCTGAAAGTCCAGGGATGTAGGGTCTGAAAAGAGAGTTCTGGAGTCCCCTGGCTGTCTGCTTCCAGAGGTTGCTTTCTTGATATTGCCAACTTCTGGAACTCCTGCTCTGGCTTCATTTTAAAGCCTTGAGCACAAGTAAGCGTCTTCTCCTGACCTGCATTTGCCCCACCACGAGGTTCCTTTGTAACCTTGAAACGTGCAGTGTGACCAATCGTTGGCTGCCAAAACAAATAAATTTTGAGAATTCTTCTCTCTGACCTCCCATACTAAAACATAATGCATGGCCACTTGTTTCATAGAGACAAAGTCTATCAACCTGATCACTTTCCAAACACAACTTTTATTTCTTTACTTAATGGAGTCACGTAGAGATACTCCATACAAGCCCTTCTGCTTGTTCCCATGGGGACTGTTATATAAAATTACATTATGATGAAAGCAGGTAGAGTAAACGCTTGTTAAAGTTATTTACAACAACTACGCTCCCTGAGTGAAACAGGTGTTTGGAGTGTACTTGATTTACAACGTTGTGTTAGTTTTAGGTGTACAGCAAAGTGAATCAGTTATACATATACATATATCCACTCTTTTTTAAGATTCTTTCCCATATAGGCCATTACAGAGTATTGAGTAGAGTTCCCTGTGCTATACAGTAGGTCCTTATTAGTTATCTATTTTATATCTAGTAGTGTGTATATGTCAATCCCAATCTCTCAATTTATCCCAAACAAGTTATAAATCTAGTAGTATAGAGAAACCAGTATAGATATCTCAGACTGCTCCTCCCAACCCATGAAATTTATCACTGCGATACGGACATGGAAATGAAGTCATTGGGAAGGTAGATCTTTTGCTAATAATTATTTCTTTTCCTTTAAGAAAATACAAGAAACAGTCTGAGATGTCCATACTAGTTTCTCTGTACTATTAGATTTAATAGCTTGTTTGGTTGAACAAATTTTCAGCGAGGAATAGAAGAAACAGAAAATAACACATTATGTTTGGAAACTCTGGTATTCTGTAAACACAACCTCAGTATATAAGTAGTTCTTTCTAGATAGAAAATGGAACTAGTCCATTTCTAAAATCATCTATATTTTTCTAATGATAAAAAATTCTACTACTATTGATAATTGCCAAAGGCAAACAGGTTGCAATCATTCTAATTACCTATATTTCTGCCTTGTAGCATGTTTTGTAGATAACTGTAACGCATCACTATCAGAATAGCATGTTGTTATTAAATGCTAATGCAGAATTCTAAATTTCCTATCATTTCTAGAAAAGCAAGCTTACTGATAATAAATTGTACTTATAGAGAACTTTTATCTGCTTTAATTAATTGAAATCTGGCCTATTAAGACATCAAGAAGTGATTATTTAAATGATTTAATTATAGCTCATGTTTTTCTACCAATGTTACTAATTATGTTTTAATAAACCAACCCTAACAAAATAATTAAAATCCAAATGTTTAACATGAAAATCCAATCTCACTTGCAGCTCAAATATTTCAAGTGTAATATTTTCATTTGTCATTTATTCTGATTCGTGTAGTCTGTTAAATCAATATCTGACTTAGACCTATTGATAAATTCTATCATTCCAAGTATTTTGCTGTGAAAATACTAACAATTGCATGAAACGTTAAAAATATTGAGAAATATTTCTTATGCGATGATTTAAGTTGTTGTGCCTTTCCTGATCTAATAAATTTAAGTATACAGTTTTCAGATTTGTACACGAAGAAAAAAATAATCAGAGTGGAATATATGTAGCAATCTCACGAATATGAAGGAAGAGTTCAAATAGGACCTTTCTACTGTATCGTGTCTATGCAAAGATTTATTCAAAAAAAGAAAAACAATGCCAATGATTTTATGACTTTAAAATCTTCAAGATTTTGGTAGATTAGATCATTTGGGGCAATTATTCACTCTCTCCCCCATCTCCATCCCTGGGTGGGGGATTGAGGGTGGGAAGGGATGTACTTCTCACTATTCGCCTTTGGTCTTTGCTGTGTGACTTTGCTTTGGCCAAAGGCTTATCTTAGAGGCTCTACTGCAGCAGCAGCTTGGTATGTTTTTGCACAGGTGAACTCCTGACTTCTGTCATAACAATAACATGCTTCCGGTTCTGTGATCTGAGAAGGATGACCAACATGTGCAACCGATCTGGACTTCCAGCAAAACCCAGCCCAGCCCAGCAGAGACCAGCTGAATCACAGCTGACAACAGATGCATGTACAAGTAAACGAAGATACTTATTGATGTATTTCACTAAGTTTTACTTGGTTTTTAAACACAAAATTATCATGGCAATAGCTTGACTGCTTCAAAGGTGTCACGGTCCAACATTTCTATTATTCCGTCATCACATCTATTACGGACACATCACAATTAAAAAAGTAAGTTATAATTATATTCTAATTGAAGTAAATGGTACCACAGTATTTTATTAAATATCCTCTCATTCATTTCATATTCAATCTCAGTTGAATGGTTTCTAGTCCTGGAACTGGGACAAATTCTCTGAAGCTAGATCAGAAATCTTACTATAAAGCTTACAAAATCAATTCCTTTACCTTTTTATTATGACAGTGTTTTACTACAAGTAGGTACGGTCTTATTCAATTTTGTATGCCCACTACTTAGGAAATCTCCTGATCCATAATGCAGCCTAATAATATTTGTTGAATAAAGTACAGAGACATGGTCAGACTCCCTTCCCTTACTTGATGAGAAGAAGACTAGTTCATAAGTGCAATACACTTTCTCATCAACATCCTCGTTTAAATCATTTTGTGTACTCCCTGTATCTATTATTATGCCTGACACCTAGTGGATACTAAACTGCTTTATTCAGTGAATAAATGAGTAGACAAATGAGTAAAATAGTACAGGAATTTAAAAATTATAATCCAAGACTGAAAGCATATTATTTGTAATTAGAATGACATTAAATAGTTACTGTTAGTATTTGATCATTACTAATGATCAAATTCTGTTTCATTTAAATTTTACATATAGTGAGCAATTTAACTATAAATTTCATTCATTTGTTCAATAGATATATATTGAACATTTTTTATGTTTCCATGCTCTCTGCTAGACACAATGAGGAAATACAAGTATGGCTCATAACATAATGGAGATGGTAGTCAAAAGGCATCACAAGCGACATTAGGCATAAAGGTTTATTTTAAATGGATAATTCCTTGGATATTTTCCCTTGTTACAAATCCAAGAAATGCATTTGTATGTTGAGATGCAATACATTCTTAAAATATCAGAAAAAGAGATATTTTTAAGGTTGGGTAAAAGGTGACACTATAATGAATTAGCACAGAAACATGAAAAAGCCACTAGTCATGAGAGTATTTGTGAAACAGACATAGAAAATTACTTTTCTAATAAAGTTATTGTGTCCTTGGATGACAAATAATTTTGCTACTCAATTTTCATCAATGAAAAAACACAATACAGTCAAAACTATGTATTTCATAATTGAAGTATATAAATAACTCACTTTGATATGTCTGAGGCATGTATCACATTTTTTAAAATGGGAAATTATGAAATTTAAACTCTGTACCAATTTTAATGGGTGTAAATCAAATATTTTGAAAACTCTTAAGAATTAGGTCTCATTTCAACATCTATTAAGTGCCTTAAGAACATTTATTTTCTAGAAATTTTAAACTGCTCTTCTGATAATATGATTCTTTTACAAAGATCTTGAGAAGATTTTCTTATCATTAAGTTAAAAATGAATGTGCACAATAGGAAGTCACTAGGATATAGTAAATAACTTGGTTTGTTATATATACCTAATAAATTCAAATTACTCTTTTATAATTAAAAGCTGACAAGCTCATTTGCTTTTATAAGATAAAAAGAAAAGGAGCATTAAAGGAAGTTAAAGTAGATTTTACCATCTGTTTAATGAGTTTCAGACCTGGTTTGATAATATATTTCCAGATATAAAATTTCAAAATAATCATTCTCAGAAATAGTAACTGACCTGCCTTGTATAAAGGTATATAAATGCCTATTCAAACTCATTACTATAAAACTCATGATTTGTTTTATTTCTAATGAAACCAATTAAGTTTCCACCATATCAATGTGAAACACATAATGATGCAGAACTTATATTCATACGACTTATCACATTTCTTAAGATTATAATTCATATTTTCATTTTATCATAGGACTTTTACTTCATTTAGTTTTTAATGAATCTTTATACAGTATTTATTTCACTTCTTCAATATCCTGTGCCTAAGAAACCTTCCCATTGATCCCCAATGACCACATTCCTCTCATAAGTCAGCCTACTTTCAAGGTGCATTCACTGCTTCAAAACTATAGGGGGCCATCTGGTTAAGTGCTGCTGAATTGCAAGAAACATATCCAGAAACTCTTCTGCTCTGACGAAGTACGTCTTCAAAGCACATTCATAAAATGACATTCAAGTGATTATAGAGTACATTTACGGAGTCTGCAAAGCATTATGGACTCATCATAACGCCTGCAGAAAGCTGAGAATATGCATGAGCCACTCACATGGCAAAGGAGTGCTACAGAAGATCATTAGATGGATTCCTTTTTGCATGCCAGACTTTGGGGTATTTGGAATCAAGTTGTGACAGCTGCCAGCAGAGGACGGCGCATGGCCCAGAAAATTGTGAATAACAAGAAGAGAAAAGCTGGATTGTTTGATTGGGAAGCGTTATGAACTACTATAACCCTAGGTTCCCAGAATTCAATGAGGGTGGTAGAACTATGAACCTGAATTAATATCCAGAAAAAGCTAGAGGAGGAGTTTCTCTGCAACGTTTAATCAGAGCAAAAAGATCGGCCAAGTCCAAACAGAAATATTAGCCAAGTTTGCAAGATATGGTTCAAAACACTAAACTCAGACTAACCAAGATATTTGGGTACAGAAAAAGTTGATTTTTTCTTCTCTAAAGAAGCGCTCTCATAGGTCAGTTGCAGAGTGCCAGGAAGAACACAGGAATACATGTGCCCTTCTTTGGAGGAAACTGAGACATAATGGATGACTATGAGATACAGAAAAAAAGAGACAATTTTTTTCCAAGTAAAAGTTAATAATAATGCGTTTTTCTTAAAAAAAATAGAATGGAAGAACTAGAAGTAAGAAAGAACCTGGGATATTGAAAGAACTGAAACAATGAGTGTGTATGTAGGGAGAGTAGATGTAACATTAGTGTAAGAAGGGGAGGAATTAGCTAATGAGGTTTGAGACATGGAAGACCAGATGATGCAGCTCCACATAAAACATGATGCAGTTTGTCTTTAGTTTTTTAAATTATATTTATGTTTATCAGAGTAATAAATATATTTAGTAAAAAACCAAGTAGTACCAAAAGATCTATTTAAAAGAAAGGAAAAAAAAGCATTTCTACTCCCAAAGGCACTTTATAGACCATGTTTCCTGCTCCTGGTGAAAGCAATAAGCAACCTGATTGTTCTAGCATTAACCTTACATGTCTAAACCTTTATTAAATTGGCATTTATTTTGTTTCTTACTATCAATTCTTGGCAATATTTATTGATTTTCTGTTTATACCATCACAACCCACTTTCCTTTTTCCCATACAACTAATTTAATTTTAGCAAAGTTGTGATTACAGTAATAGTTTTATCTACAAATATTTTATTCAGTTCAGGGAAATAGTGTACTATGATTATATATCTTTTCATATAAAGGTTTTTGCTTTCCTATAATCTACAATTGCCATGGTATCTATCAATTTGCATAATTTGCCTTATATTTATCTAACTTTTTCCTTAAATGCTCTAGCAAGTCTGTCAAATGTTTTTTTTGTTTTTTGTTTTTTTTGCGATACGCGGGCCTCTCACTGTTGTGGCCTCTCCCGTTGCGGAGCACAGGCTCCAGACGCACACGCTCAGCGGCCATGGCTCACGGGCCCAGCCGCTCCACGGCATGTGGGATCTTCCCGGACCGGGGCACGAACCCGTGTACCCTGTATCAACAGGCAGACTCTCAACCACTGCACCACCAGGGAAGCCTGTCAAATGTTTTTTTTCATACATTCCAACACATTAAGTTAGTAATTTTTTTTTCTTTTTGGCTTGCAAAATTCCTTCCCACAGTCATCCTTTTCCCTAACCTGATGTATTCAACATCATGTTGCCTGGACCCCATATCTTCTCATTTCTTGATCACCCTTTGCCAACAGCTTTACACAGAAGGTATATAAAATATAAATTTGTGTATTCTTATCTCAAAAGCTTTTTAATATATCCTCATACTTGATTTCCATTTTAGCTATGTATAGAATTTCAGGTCAGAAATCAGTTACCTCATAATTTGAAGGTACTGCTTTTCCATTTTCTTCTAGTACTCCTGTCAGTAAGAAACTACAAATCTGATCCCCATTCTTCGTATGCATTTGTATGTATTTTGTTTGGTTTGTTTCTTTCACTGGAAGATTTTAATATCTTCTCTTCAATATTCATAAATTTCATAATTATTGTTGTGTGTGGGGTGTGTGTGTGTGTTCATTCATTGTAATGGTCACTTGGTGAGCTCAATCTGGAGTCAAGACTCTTCATTTCTGAAAAAAGTGATTTATTATTTATATGATAAACTCCTTCTCTCTATTAGTTTGGTTCTTTTCTCTGAAATTCTTATTACAAGGATCTCCTAGAGTAAAATTCTAACATCTCGTCATTTTACTATTTCCTTCTCTCTTTTTTGTTATTATTTTATAGAATATTTTTTGACTCTATCTTGAAAACCCTTCTAATGAATTTTAAATTTTTATATACTTTTAATTTTTGAACTTCCTTCTTATTCTTTCATTAATTTTTTAGGAGCAATATATTAGTATTTTTTTAACATACAATCTATTCTCTCATTTTTTGGAGGATATTCATATAGCTTATATATTTTCTTCTTCATACTCATCTATATTTTTCCATTTCTTTTTTTCTTTTACATTTATTTTTTTCCCGTTTTCCTTCAGTGCACAGTGATCTTTGATTGTCCATTGATATTGGGCATCAGAAGCCAACTGGAAGTTATTGTATGTATATAGGGCATAATAGAGGATTTCACCACCATTCAATTAGATGATAAATTAACTTCTCAGTGGGTATAAGCCCAATCAGAATGTGGAAATATCTGTTCTAGAATTGATCAGTTTCTTCAAAGAAGAGTCATTTAATATTCTACATAAGTAGCTGGTACCTGCATGCTAGCATTCTGAAAACAAGCAGGTCAGTATCTGACTTTTCACTTAGTTCCTCTATTTCCTGTCTTGTGGTTCATTCTGTTCTATATTCTAGCGGTAGTTATGAGCCACGAATCTTCCTATAACAGCCCCCCCCCAGAAAACACACCTCTAAACAAAAGGGGAGAAAAAGGAGTTATTTCCACTTTTCAAATATTACAAATAATGCTGCTGTCAACATTCATGCACAAAATTGTACAAATGTACAATTTTTCTTGTACAAATGTACAAAATTAAGAAAAGTTTTTGTACAAATGTACAAAAAAATCACCTAAATAAAAAATATTAAAGTTTTAGTGTCCAACATTCTCTCAATATGTTTGACAAACAGAAAACCTGCTGGATAAATGGCTCAAATATTAATAGGTAATAATGATGTGGCAGCATCAGAGTAAATATAAAGTCAAATATTTACCCAACATAAAACAGCTACATACTCTTTAAATAATAAAAAATAAATGGCCAATGGCCAACCCAAACCCCATTACTTTCAAAAAGAGTTTTGAAACTTGCATTTCCAGTTGATTGTCCACTAATTTAAAAGGTTGGTTTTATGCTGACCATTGATTTTTTTAATGAAATGGCCAATAGTGAAGTCAATGCATTATACCACACTTTCCAGAAAGCAACCTTCCCTTGACTTTACTCAGACCAAACTAATTGCTAAATTAGATGACCATTCAACGTTATTGAGTGCATTTCAAATACTTTCTTCTGAACCAAAAACTAAACAGGCTTTGGTCACTACTGCATTGCTAATACAAAATCAAGAAGTGACTGTCCTTCTGGAATATTAATAAAGTAGGCCTGGGGACATGATATTAGTGTGTAGTGGAGATCAGGAGGAAGGAGTCAGCGTGCTGTAGTGATTTCCTAAGCAAGGAAATGAGTTGGTAGAAGTGGAAGAAGTTCAGAGTCAGCTGACACCTCATGGTCAAATAGTTTGCAATTAGGAATTGACCAACTGGCTCTTTGTCAGACTTATAAGCTATTAATAACAGGAAATGTTTTCCTAAATGCATTTCATAGTAGGTGATTTAATGAAAAAAGCTTGGACAGTTTTCATAATTCAGAAATTCTGAGATACTAGTATCTTTTTAAAATTCTGTGTCATTTTTTTTGTATTTATAAACACTAACCTTATAACCATACATTGAGATTTCAATTAGAATCTCATCTTAACCTATCATAGCTATTAAGTCACTATTTATCATATTGATATCCTAGGAACAAAATGAGATAAAAGAAAAGAGGCAATTTAACATAGTTTTCCCTACATAAAATAAGAAAGTCTCTCATCTCTTCTTGAAGCCATAGGTTGTGATTACTGAAATACACATTATAAAATATCTACGAATTTTGTGGTTTTAAGAAATGGTTATGATGACTGCTCTTTCTCGCATTTAAAAATCAAATTTATTTTATACATGAAGACATTTTTCTAAAGAAGTTTAGTCTTTCCATAAAAATGAATATTTAATAGAAACCGGTAATATCTTATATGTATTGGAATTGTTTGAAGACGTACAATGTTATTTAAATCTACTACTTTTAACAACACTGTAACATTTATTGGTCTGGCAATAAAAGAATTATAGAAAATTGCTGTGATATTACTTTTTATGTTTCATACTGAAAGTAAAGTAATTTCTAAGCAGTGGGTCATTACTGTCCACAACTAACAGCGCTCAGCAGTTAGGATTTTAACCGCTGACATCATTTTCTTTGAAAGATGATAGATGTTATTTAATGCTTAAAAGTAAATTGCTGCATAACTGTGACTTTTTTGCTGACAGCTTTGCCCTAAACAAACTTAGTCAACATGACCGAGAAGTTTCAAAATAAGCTTGTTAGGAGAGACAATCTGAATTAAAACGTTCATACATTTCCTCTGTCAGATGTACTAAGAGGAATCAAGCGCTGTTTCCTATCTATTATCGAAGGGCAATTCAGGCTGATGCAAACATCTAAGAAAGCTCATGTTAACTGTCGGGAGCCGCATAAGAAGTGCCTTTGAGTCTCAGCACGGACGAGACCCATAGTGCCTAGCAAAGCTGGTACTATCAGGTACAAATATGGAGAAGCAAAGCTCTCCTCTGTGTGGTTCCCCTTGTTTTCCCCTGGTTTTGCTTAAAGTGATTTTTATAGGATTACTATTAATGTTAGGAAATATCCCCAGTTCCGACGGAGGGTTTAAGGAAAAACCCCAACTTAGGGTAAAACCAAAAAAGACTCCGGCTCCCCCAATGACTACACCCGAAATCCCCACTCCCAGGCCAGGACATTGGGTGCAGGGAAACACAACAGGAGCATTTGTGTGGCAAGAGCTTACGTTAGAAGAAAAGCTAGATGAACTATGGCCCCCCTGGGGAGTAATAGATATGCTGGGAAATATTTGGGTAAAATGGCGAGGAGGACTTATGCTACGTTGGGTGTATTCAAAGCTGGATGAAGTAGGCTACATGGCAAGCTTATACAAGTTACATTGCTCTTTGTACAGAAATGCTTATAAAGGACAAATTATATATTGTAAGTATTTTGCAAAGGAATTTGCTAATAGGTTTAAGGTAGAATGTCCACCCCCAAAGCCTCCCAAATAATTATAAGGAAAAATGTGCGATGTCTGAAGGATAACGGTGAACGTGTAAAGCCTGTGGGAGAGAATTTTTATTACTGTATGGGTTTGTAATTGTTAAGAGAAGAATATGCTTAAGTTTTGGGTTTGTAATTGTTAAGAGAAGAATGTGTTTAAGTTTTGGGTTTGTAATTGTTAAGAGAAGAATGTACTTAAGTTTTGGGTTTGTAATTGTTAAGAGAAGAATGTACTTAAGTTTTGGGTTTATAATTGTTAAGAGAAGAATGTGCTTAAGTTTTGGGTTTGTAATTGATAAGAGAAGAATGTGTTTAAGTTTTGGGTTTATAATTGTTAAGAGAAGAATGCTTAAGTTTTGGGTTTGTAATTGTTAAGAGAAGAATGTGCTTAAGTTTGTACCTTGATTAATGGCCTGATTGAATAGAATGTGCAAATACAAGAACATCTGCTTTTAAGAAAGGTGAAGAAACCGCAAACAGAATTCCAGACCTAGATGTGACCAAGATATACCTAACCACAGGGGATGAAAAAGACCACAGGAGATAAGAAGATTACCTGATCATAAAACCTGCCTAACCTGCTGATATAATCTTTTGATGTAAATGACCTTTGGTTTTACTGTTGTGTACCTTTATTTTGTGGCTTTGGTATGAGAACTAGAATGTTAAGATTGAAAGTGAGATTGCCTCACAGTATAAAAAGCTTCGGAATTGTAACAATAAATTGGCAGATCCTTGCATCCTCTGAGGTGTCTTGCGTTCTGTCCACGCCGACTCCGTCTCCCCTTCGGGAGAAACCTGTTCTGCTGGGGCTGGTCCCCGGCAGTTAACCTTTTAAAATTCCGTCCTTTACACAATTCCTCACTGGAAGGCTAACAGCTACCCTATATTTATCACAGGTCGTTTTCAAAGGTACAAGCAATGTCCACCTTAAGCACAGGTTCTGGAATGTAGGAAACTGCAGGAATGTATCTCTGAGGGTTTGTATGGTGGCTTATCTAGAGAAAGATGCCAAAATCACAGATGGAGGGGAGCCGGGAATGACTTCCCTCTTTTGTCCAAGGTCCCTGTTCTCAGCTCAGAAGGACTTGCAGAGGCAGTGAGGGGACTTCGAAGCGCCGGAAATATTCCCTGAGGACAAAACTATAATCCATAGTTATCCATTTATATTGAATTTTCTTGGCATTTTTGTTCTTGGCAGGACTTAAAGATAGGGCTTGTCCTAAACAATTAAATAAAATTAAAGCTGTTTTCCCTTTCTCTAGGAAACCTTGAAAAAAAATTTTTTTCATAAATTTATTTATCTTTATATATTTTTGGTTGCGTTGGGTCTTCATTGCTGCGCGTGGGCTTTCTCTAGTTGCGTCGAGCGGGGGCTACTCTTTGTTGTGGCTCACGGGCTCTAGAGCGCAGGCTCAGTAGTTGTGGTGCAGGGGCTTAGTTGCTCCGTGGCATGTGGGATCTTCCTGGACCAGTGTTTGAACCCGTGTCCCCTGCATTGGCAGGCAGATTCTTAACTGCTGCACCACCAGGGAAGTCCTGAAAAATCTTATAAACTATTTTCTAATTAAAAATATTTATTTTGTCTAGTAGGTCTGTGTCTTTATTCCCGTCTTGCCCCTAGGTTCTTCATGACCTTTTTTTTTTTTTTTTTTTTTTGCTGTACGCAGGCCTCTCACTGTTGTGGCCTCTCCCATTGCGGAGCACAGGCTCCGGATGCGCAGGCTCAGCGGCCATGGCTCACGGGCCCAGCCGCTCCGCGGCATGTGGGATCTTCCCGGACCAGGGCACGAACACGTGTCCCCTGCATCGGCAGGCAGACTCTCAATCACTATGCCACCAGGGAAGCCCTTTTTTTTTTGGCCATTCTTGGTGTAATCTCAGGTGACAGGAGCTCAGGCTAACATTTCTACTTTGGTTTGACTACTTTGGTTCCTAGAGCTCCATAATATTCCCTAACACTGATGTGTGGTCATTGCCATCTCTCACCTACACCCTCAATATGCAGGGAAAATTAAAATATATAATTTGCTTCACATATAAATTCCTATAATTTTCCTAGAGAAAAATTTAGCAATATTTATCAAAATACTTAAAATTATTAATGAACAGATTCTTGGTTACAACATTTAGAAATTTATCACGAGAAAAAAGTTGCAGAAAGATTTATGTATAGGGGATATACCTATTAGTAGTCTTTATTATCGTGAAAATTGGTAATAACCTAAATATCCAACTCAAGGTGCTTGAATTAAATAAAATTATAGTCCTACCATATGATAGAATATTCAGGCACTAGCAACCATATTGCAGAATATTTAATTCTGTGAAAAAAAAATTTATGTGTTGTTAGGTGAGTAGTTTGGGACACAAAACCAAATGTACTCTGTTTTATTAAAAGAAGTCAAATGTACACATAAGTACAAAAAAGTCTAGAAGGCTTATTTCCTGAGGCTTGTTGTTTCATAAGTGGTATACCATTTATTTTCTACTCTTTCTATTGGTAAAATTTTCTAAAATAATAAAGTTTGGTTTATTATAACTGAGACATAATTCTTCAGTAAGAAAAAGTTAATGTTACTAAATATCTTGTCTGTCCAAGATCAAATCTCTAAGTATCTGCAAGGTACCACATACATTAAATAAATGATTTCTCCATTCGTAGATTTTTACAGTACACATTTTTCATAGAATTCTGCTGTTTTATATTCTCCTCTAATTGTTTTGGTACAAACTCTCACAAGAAAGTAGCAATCTCATACAGTCTCACGACTTGAACAGTATCTGTATACTGATGTTCCCAAATGTCCATTTCTAGTTCTAGGGTCGCCAATGAACTCTGTGCATGCCTCTGGGATGTCTAACAGGCATCTCAAATTTAAGAGAACCATTCATTTATTAATATCTGGTCAACTCCAACAACCAAACCCCAGATGCGCTCCACTTCCAGAATTCCTTTTTTCACTTCATGACATTATCATCCCCCCTGATTATCTTCCTTATACTCTCTTTCTCTTGTCCCAGTTTCCAATCCATCAACAATTCCTGATAACTCCACTCGCCAGATTGACCCAAATCCATCAGTTTCTCATATTATCCACTCTTCTTATTCTAGCCCCAATCAATTTCTACTCTTGCTCTTCAGGTCCATTTTCCATAGTAAAGCCAAAATTATCTTTATGAAACATAAATTAAATTCATCATACTCCACCTAAAGCCTTTAAATGGTTTCCTTTCCCACTTAGGAGAAAACTGAAATGCCCTACCAGAGCCTACCAGTTTCCCCTTAATTCATTTTATGTTTTCTTCTCTTCTGTATTCATTCTGTTCCAGACACATGGCTTTCTCTTTGTTCTCTGAATACAATTAACCTACTCCTGCCACAAGTCCTTGAATATATTATTTCCTCTGCCTCAAACACAGTTCTCCCCGGTTTTCCTATGATTCCTTCTCCCTTTCCCATGATTCCTTGTCAATCAGTATCAATCCAGCCGCCCCCCAACTTGGAATGGCCTCCACAAGCTCTCTCTTCTTGAGTGCCTTTCCCTACCTCATCTGTTCTGTTTTCTTGATTTGTTCACATTTGTCAGCTACAGGCATTGTATTGTCCTTTTCCTTAGAATATAAATCCCATGACAGCAGGGTTGTGTCTGCTTTGTTCACCCATGTAACCTCAGTGCCTTGTGCGGAACCAGGCCCATAGTGGGAATTCAATAAGTATTAGTGGAATATTTTGAATAAATTAATGATTAAGACATTTACAAAGTGGCATTTGCAAAGTAAAATCCCTACCCACTTGTTTAATGACTCTAACTGCAGAGGTTACAGGGTAGAAAATGAGGTGTGCTCAATGGCAGGCCTAGAAGAAAGATGTTTGGGGGCTAACATATGGAGACAGTTTTTGCTAATAAATATGGCTGGCTTATTTCCATATACTTAGATGTGGAAAAAAAAGGACAAGAGGAACTTTTGCTTACCCCTATGATGAGAGATGGCATTTTTACAGTATACTGTATTCTCGACAAATGCATTTAATATCCATTACAATAAAAAACAAACTCCAAACGCAAATAAGTGATCACCTAAATCTACAGATTAGATTCTGAAATATGTTCCTTCTTCTACTTCCTCCCTTGCTCCACACTTATTCTCAAATTAATAAATTCTCACTTATAGAAGACGGTTTTCTGAACCTTTTCAGACCTGACCCTGTGGTGGGTCTTTTTAACTGCCCCTGGATATTACAGCACAGCAGCCGTTCCCACTAGGACACACACATGTGACCAGCGGTCAGAAGTCTGGCAAAGTCAAAAATTTCTCTTCATCTCCAGTACAGCTGTCTTAGGAAAGAACATGTTCTAAGACATTACAGGTGAATATTGTACAAAATATGACTTTCTGCTATCTTCTGTAAAAATCTAAATTTCAATCATATCACCCTAGTAGACTTTAAAAAGATAGACCTCAAAGGTAGCATTTTATTTCATATTCTCTTGTAACTCTGGAAAGAAACTTAAGCATGAATAATTGGAGATCTGCACACTAATATAAAGATGAAAGAATGGGACTCAATTTAACATGGGTGCTAAAAAAAAGTGGAATTATTTCCCTGTGCCACCTTGAAAAGGATATGGCTTTGAAATCTATGAAGCAAGAAGGGTCAAATATCATGCCAAATGGGCAACATATCAGTGAACCCTCCTGTGAAGAATTTTTAATAAACCCTACATTTTGAGTATCTACTTATTTCTTTGTGAATATGTTTTTTTTTACATGTATTCTTTTGTATATAGCAGCTCCATCCTTATTGCCTACAACAGGGTTTTCCATCTGTTTTTCTAATATATGTATGTGTGTGTGTGTGTGTGTGTGTGTGTGTGTGTGTGTGTGTGTGTGTGTATACATATACCATTAAAACAGTTTGAACACACACCCACTCAACACATATTTATGTATTTCTAAACTATATGCATGTGCTATTGCACTGTTACATATTTTATATACCTTCCTACAACCAAAAAAAAACACAAAACCTTAAAAGAACGTGACAGAACAAATATACATTGAAGTTCTGTATTTCCTTTCTGCCCTCCAGTGGCTCAGCTTGTGAACTCCCTGGGGAATGCTTAGCCCACGTTGGAGACCACTAAGCTTTGCTGTCTCTCAGCGAGAGGAACCACTTTTTATTAAAGATCTTTTGATTTTATGATCCATTGTGCACTAGAGTTTTTGAATAATACAGATCTACATACCATATTATAGCCCGTGATGCTGTGAGGTGCCACCTAGATGAAGGCATTTGTTCCTCTAGCTGTATGTAATATTGTTGGCTCTGACTGAGAGCTGAGTTAACACACCCTACCTCCACCCCACTAGCCCTCATCCAATCACTGGTCAGTGTGGGACAATGAAGACCCACCTCCTTGTTTCAACTCAGGACAACCTGAAAGAGGCCTCCCAGCTCCTGAGGTCCTACTGGGTTCAGGCGAGGCTTCTGTTAAAGCTACAACACAGTCCCGTTGCTCCCTCTGTGCTGTGCCCCTCCCTCCAGCCCCTTACTGACTGCAGGGCACTCTGCCGTGAACCTCCTGCACACACATCTCTGTTTCACAGTCTCTTTCCCGGGGAACTCCAACAAAAACATATATACATCGGCATATACTTAGGAATCTAGTTTGTTTATGTGTCAAGTTCCTAATAGATTGTTTATTGGCCCACTGGAAATTTAAGAATTAAAAAATATCCTAGGGGCTTCCCTGGTGGTGCAGTGGTTGAGAGTCCACCTGCCGATGCAGGGGACATGGGTTCGTGTCCCGGTCCGGGAAGATCCCACGTGCCGCAGAGCGGCTGGGCCCGTGAGCGGCACCACTTTTCTCTTATACTTTTCCTAATGGAACTTATATTTGATTCTGCTCTCCAGGGTGAGAGCTCTGTTTTCCCAATGTACCAGCCGCAGAAAGAGCAAAGTAGCCATTATTGCCTCCTGAAAAGGAGAAATCTCTGGTATTGGACACAAGCCCCCATATCTTGCTTTGCTCAATCTGTAGAGACTCCCATAAAAATGGAATCCTAAGAACTGGCCCCATATAAACTTAAGTTTTGCAGAACAGTTATGAGAAGCATACCAACGACTCTGGAATAATATCAATAAAAACTCAGTACTATGCTTAGGTATAGATTCTGACATAGAACACTAGAAGTCAGTGTCAACTATCCATACGAAGTTTTGCTTAGAAAAAATTAAAATATAAATTGTTATAAAAAGACTAATAACTTAAAAAATAGCCCTTCTTAGCCCAAACCCCAACAGATGCAGAATGGAAGGTGGTTTTTACAACATGTAATATAATATTTGGCTTTCATTAATCAAATAGTTTGATGAAATATTCCTTTGACAGATACCTTCATGCTTTACTTGCCATGTATTAAAAACAGCAGTATACACTCAATTAAATAATATTATTAAAGATAAAACAAGTATTTCATAAACAACCATTAGGTAACATGTAAAAGGTGATACAGGAAATAAATACAAGAAATGCATGTGATTCATTTATGACTTAACTTTTGTTGAAAAGGCAGCAAAAACCTTCACAGCAAGGCTCAGAAAGTTGCCTGGAAGGTGACTTTGGCATCTTCCATGCTCTTCTATGTGTTTTCTTTGTTGGTGACAGTAGTTCCCATGTCTAAAGCTTATTCGTTAGGGATGAAGCTCATCCTGAGAGTCTCATTATTTATCGAAACCCTGAAACCATGGTTCCTTTTACAGATAAGATATTATCCATCCATTAAAATACTGCTGCACATTGACTATATATGAAAATCACTCAACCAAATACTTCCAAAACTCTAGATACAAATAATTTATTCCAGTACTCAGTTTCAGGTAGGATTATCAGATAGGATTAACAGGTTGATGACATATAATGGAAAGTCATCATTCCCTAGTTATCACTGAGTATACCAATAAATAGAGCATTGGCACTTACCTGAATAACATGCTTCAGTTTATCAATAATCTGATTTATCACAGGATCGGTTCCTTTGACTTTGACTTCGGGATTTCCAGACTGGGCTTTGATTCCATTTCCAACCACATGCTGAGTATAGCTAACAAAGTGAAAAGTGAAAGGTACATGACTTAATAATCTGGTCACAGTATTATCTGACACAACTTTTTGAACAGATTCGAGTTCAGAATCTTACTCCTTCAAGAGTATAAAATAATGTATTTTTTCTTGGACCAGAACCTGGCACATCTTCAATGTTTTTTCCTGGTAAAACACTTAGCATGCAAATACAGACTATTCTATTGTTATCCTCTCAAAAGACCCAACCAAAAATTGTGTTTTTAATACTACTTACCAATATACTAAAAAAAGTTAATATACATCTCACTTTGTTACCAATCTTTGCTGAATTACACACGTCTGAATCCATATCATCTGGGTCAATTCACTTCATTTTACACAGTATTTAGATGAATCACAGTAATATTTTTTTACATATTGGACTACAAAAGAAATATATATACACATATGTATGTCACATAATGTCAACTTAGTACTCAAACAAATATTTAGATTCATCAGTCACAAAGATGTATTAAGTGCCCCCTCCTATATTCCAGTCCTATACTACATGACTGGGGTTATAAGGAGTTATAAGACTCAATTCTTATCCTCACAGCACTCATTATATACCTGGGAATATAATGTATCAATTAACTTGTTCATTCATGCATTCATTCATTACATTATATTTAAAAGTTCTTACTAGATTCCAGCAATATAACTACCTTTATTTTCCTGACAGTGTGGTGTAGCATAATGACAAGTGAACAGTTAAAGCACAGCAGTAGGAATGAAGGAGACGTTCAGTATGTGGTAGGGATAGCAAGAAGGAAGAGTATATGCCAAGTGAGAGGGAGGGATAACACAAGTAGTAAACATTGAACATATGGAGAAGTTTATTTGGACCAAGGAGTTATAGCTTGAGGCAGCCCTTGAAATATTAAGGTAAG
This sequence comes from Phocoena phocoena, assembly GCF_963924675.1. Lineage (NCBI taxonomy): Eukaryota > Metazoa > Chordata > Mammalia > Artiodactyla > Phocoenidae > Phocoena > Phocoena phocoena. The sequence goes on along the minus strand of NC_089236.1, from coordinate 62,954,929 downwards.
GATAGGTCTTGGATGTAGTTAATGTGCTCCCCAGGGCAAAAGATGACATCCCAGCAGGGGAAATCGCAAAGGCCCGTGAGTAACACACACAGGGAAGCATAACTAGGCTTTTATTTACAAAGGGAGAGAACAAATGGGGGAAAGTAAGAGATGGGGGACATGCCCTGGAGGTTCCATCCCCTCTACGTTTAGGACTTTCCTCTGAGTAAAATGTTGCCTACATTAAAGCATCATGATAAAGTGGCCTCACAGACTTTTCGGGAAGCATTTTCACATAATTTGTAATGTAATATCCCTTCTCTGTATTTGAGCAAAGTATCACAGTTATGCACATGAACCTTCGAAATTTTCTACAGCGGTGGAAACTCTTTGAAAAGATACAAAGAGGTTCCACTGTTGAGAATACGGCCAAACAAAAGGAGTTTCAAGTAATATCCAGTTATTCCCAATATTACGCATACCCAATGATCAATTTTCAAAAGTAGATCAAACAATTGCTAATTATGTCCTTCCAATGATAGTAAATGATGGAACTCTTTGATATGGATAATACCAATTGGATGTTATAAGAATAATGATATTAATAACTCTTTATTTTTAAAACAACCTTGAACTTGTTTCTTTATGCAGAAATAGAGGGTTTTAGAGTTAGGTATTCCAGTGTAAGTTAGTAACTTAGCAATATATACCAATAACAAATAGTAGAAGGAAAACAATTATGCATATACTATTAATGTGTACTAATATTCTTTAGTTAAGAAGAATCAAGTAAATTATAAATATTGGGCTTCTCTTCTCTGTAGCACTGTTATATATTTCTTCCAAATATTTCAAGTAGATTACGCATGTGGCTCCCTTATTAGTGTGATTATTAATAATAATGAGGAATAATGTGAATAAATAAATGGATAAATGATGACTATGACTCAGGCATTGTTTTAATTACTTTCTTTGGAGTCTGTCAGTTCATCTCAGTGACAATCGTTTGTTGCAGCCATGAGAACATGCCTCATAGGCTTCAAAATATTGGAAGTGCCATTGACCAGGGCCCCTGCCGCTTTGCTCTGAAATCTATCTGTTTGTCTCCTCCAACCAACGACTGAGTGCAGAAGAGATGCTAACACAGACCCATCACTGGAAGACACAGCTTTCCCCTAATGGTCAATTTTGACTCAAGATTCCCTGCAGCCCCTGCTAAACCTGCCTTAGACGGCACCTCATGCCGAATGCTTCCACTCCACCTTGCTTCCCTCTCTCCTTCACTCCGGGTCACGTTTGCTTCATGGCCAACAGCTCTTCCAGCCTCACCCAGATTCCTCCCCGTTTTCACTCATAGGCATTTCACTTAATAAAACTCCTCTTGTGTTTAGTCCTTCTTTGGCATTTGCTTCTTGGAGGACCCAGAACAGTACACCATATAATATTTATACAATAATTATTCCCTATCTGTAGATTGGGGATCTAAGATTTGAACAGGTTAAGTAACTCTCCCAAGGCAACACTGCTGGTTAAATATACAGCAAGGATATGAACACAGGGAATGTGAGCTCTAGATACAATCATTCAATAATTATGAATGAAAACTCCTGAAACCAACTAACATAAAGATACAATTAGCTTGGTGCAAAGCGTTTGTTTTTTTAATTGTTTTGTTTTGACTTGATTTTTTTTACTCTAACTATAGCATTTCAAAGTCTTCACTGCTTCTAATTAAAAGGGATATACTGTTTTCCTCAAAAACCTCTTCAACGAACAGTTGTGTATTACTAGATAAAGAGTGAAATAACAGTTGCTGGCAGGGTGAGACTGAACTAATAGACTGCAAGTTTGCCTTAAGATTTTCCTTTGTTTCACCTGAAATACAGACATAATGCCAACAATGGAAACTGAGACTCCTCTCTTAACTTTAAATAAACACTTACTTGGTTCACGTCTTGATTTATTTATAGACCATGAAACTTTCTTTTAACATTCAAGAATATTGTTCCACATTAATCCAAAGAATTGCTTATTTTTTGTTCTTACTTATTACAGTAAATAACTCGTTAAATTTATCAGAATTACAATTGATCAATAATCTCCTTCCCAGCTAGTATATTATCGAATAGTTCAGGATCACTATTCTTATGTATCATTTAAGTAGGAAAAAAATATTGCAAAGCAGGGCATTTAAGATACTTTAAGTGAAACATACTTTAATAAAATTATTCCTTTCTGTTTTTGTAAGGTTAAGAAGAACCACAGTGCAATAGTGATATACACACACCAGAATGATTTAAATGAAAAAAGATGATACCAAGCATTGGCACGGATGTAGGGCAGTTAGAACCCTCTCTCCTTGTGGATGGGAGTTTAAGCTGATATAAACCACTATCTGACGTGTATCCGGGTATATACTAAACAATGTTTACCAAAAGAAAGGTATAGAATTTTCGGAGAAGTACTATGCAAAAGAGTACCCAACTGGACAAAACCCAAATATCCCTAAACATTAGCATGGGCAAATAAATGGTAGAATATTTACATAATGTCCTACTATATAGCAATGAGAATGAGTGAATTACAACTATATTCCAAATCTTATAAGCAACGTATGGAACATGTGCTATGATTCCATTCATTAAAAGTTAAAAACTAATCGATGTTCCAAATCACCATAAGTACTACTCTAGGAGATAGTGTGCAGAAGCTTGAAGGGGGTTTCTGGGGTTCTAGTAATGTGTTTTTTGATTTTTATCCTGGCTCCACAAGAGTGCTCATTTTATATTAAAAAAAAAAAATAGAATTGAACTGCATAGTTAAAATTTGGATACCTCACTGTATACATGTATTTTCAACCTAAACAAACATTTACGTTGAAAACTTCTCGTGTTCTTTTTCTTAATATGCATACAACAGACAAATCTGCATTGAACAATGTATAAATAAAAGATCAACATAGGTATTTTTAACACGGGCTAAATGGTTTTGTCATCTTAAAATTAGTAATTTAGGCTCCTAGTCTGACACAAAAACTCCCTGCAGACTTTAATTTGCATGCAAAAAAATACAGTTACTAAATCAAATCAAAGTTTTTCCAACAGACTTCTTATATGAGTTTTTCTCATTATGAAATTTTAATAAATCATTAATCACTCTTTTTCCTCTTACATGTACAAGTAATGGATAAAACATTTCAAGGAACCCTACAGAGCCTTCTTGACTTGAAAAACTGCTCACATTTCAATGAGAAGGAGGGAACAAAACACACAAAAAAGAGGCAAATTTTTTGTTAGAGAAGTAATAGACCCACCATCTGTGCCTGTTTCTTTTAAGCAGGTCTGGGAATGGATGACAGCGGTTTAATAGGAATACTCATTCCACAAGTTTGACTTGCTTCTCATTAACATGGCAAAAAGGCAAGTACGGATATATTTACATTCTATAAAAATGTTTTAAAATGATGATTAACAAGATTCCAGTTCTCTTTGTGTTCAACAGATGAAATATTAAAAAGAAGTGCTAATACATCTACACACGGTATGTCATTAGGAAGTCATTTCTCCTGACATTACCAACATTTCTTATTTGAAACACACCATGCCCTCTTGGCTGATATTAATTTCATTTTCTTGGGAATGCAATAGAATTTGTTTCAGATTCACATCAAAAGTATGGTATTTTGATGTGCACTTATACAATTTCAGGTGGAAAATATATAAAATCTGTCCCTGGAATTCATCATGAATCATTAAAGTGATCTGTCTTAGAAGTTTTTGATAGCTTCACTGGGACAAGATATAAGAATATGATCATTGATCAGAGATGAGGAAAACACCTTATCAGGGGCTTTCTCTTTCTACTATTATTGCCAACTCTGTTAGAGATTCAAGATTGAGAATGGGGACCATGTTGGTGGTGGTGGTAATAGTAGCAGCAGTAGTAGATGCTTTGTTTATAGCCTTTTTTCTGACTTGGTTAGGTGAGGGTATATTAAAATTCCTTCCATTTCCAGAGTTCTGAGTCTCCTAATTTTAGGAGGTGTCTTTGACTCTGGTAAACACATTGCTGTCTCTGGTCTAAAGGTCTGGGAAGCACAGGGTAGGTATTCATCAGTGAACCCCTTCCTCCAGAACAAATTTTTCTTTCAAATCATCTCTGGGCCCCCCTTCTTGGTTTTGGTAGCAAATGTGAAGTAAGTACCAGTGATCTGTCTTTTGTAACTTTTCCTCAAATACCTGGGTGACACTGGATGCCACTGATGAATGCTGTTTTGTGGACATGCAGTTTCTATACAGCCCTTCTCCTTGACAGTGAAGGTCTTAATCTTCGAACTCTCAGAACAGATAGGAGTCATATGATTGATTTCACGTGCCAGGTTTAAGAGAATAACCTTTCATGATAGGTAAGAGGACTACAGGGGATTTAGAGAATGCAGATATCTGTAGAATCAATTAAAAAAGATTCAACCTTCTGTGATTCCACTATCTCACTTCAACTGTTGAGCCACAAACTATTTTTAAGTTAATTTCTACCATTTATTTGACTTTATAATTATAGATAATAATGCCTAAGTTTGAAATATATGTTTCTGACCTTAAATAATGAAGTCAAAATAAATAGAATCGATAGAGACCTTATATGGCCTTTATTATTATTTATAGATAACTAAGTACCTACTGAGGATATCACAGTTTGTGATATCTTATAGAAAACACTCATAAACATTATTCTAATAAGGTAATGTCATGCTTTGTATAGCAATCAACAAGGAATTTTTAGCAGATCACTACATATAATGTTATATAAATTTCATCTCACCAACCTTTTGATAGAGACATTACAAAATCCTAAAAGTCCCTAGAAGCTTACACAGTTTTTTGTATTGTTTTGCAAATGTAATTGGCACCAACATTAGTTAAACTTCAGACATGAAACTAACAACTGCATCAAAATATACTTTAAAATTAGTTGCGAGATACAATAATTCTCAGATTATCAACATACCATGCAAATGAACCACCCAGGTATTACCTACCAATACGTAACACAATAAAATCAGAGAGAAAGAAACTTTGAATTTCAGAGCATGCTGGTTTCCTGGGGCCACTATAACAAACTACCACAAAGTAGCTGCTTCCACAATCCTACACAGCAAATAGGAACACAGATGAGCAATTTACAAATAAACACCAATGAGAGGGGGAAGGGCAGTCATAATGGTAAGATATATTTTAACTGATGGACAGTTAATTAAATATTTTTTAATATATTTATTAATCCTACCTTTAATGGAATCATTTTCTTTTTTCTTCCTTTACTTTTGGAAATTTGTAGCTTGTTTTTTTCCATAAAGGACACTCTTTGACAAATACAGTTTTCAATGTTTAAATCCACCCTCAGTACTCTACTAATTGGACAGTTTTGATATGTGGTTGGTCCATGTATTTTTGGATTGGGGGTGGGAATCTGTCAAGGAAGCCAACAAGCTCAGTATTACGTAGCTTTTATTGTAAATACTTCTGTCTGCTCTTATTTTAGGCATGACCAAATAAATTGGTTAGAATATTAATGAAAGTCAGACATAATAACATAAGAAGAACTACATGGAAAAAATGCTTATATATAACATACATAATATATAATAATATAATATATAATGTATATACATATAAACATTTATATATACATAAAATAAACATTTATATACACAATATACACATATATTTATATGTACTTATACACACACATACCCTACTGTTCCCGTATACACTTTCTTTACATTCATTTTCAATAGCAAAAAAGTGGACTTCCTGGGCCCATAAAAGAGATTTGAAATTTTAAAAGATTTGTAAATAATTTTTCTTAAGGAAAGTAAGCCTGTAGTAATTAATTAGTATATAGAAAACAATTAGAAGTTGAACATAACACATCCATTTGAATACCCAGTTTCAACCCTGTCTCCAACCCAACTTAAAGTCCTGTCCATTTTGTGGTCTGTTGAATCTTAAAAAATAAAAATTGATACGTTTCAAATCACAGTTATTATGGAGAGGAAGCTGGAGGAGGTGGGGAAATAGCTCAGCTTTCTGTCCATCCTCATCTTAACTACACCACAGCCAAATTCCTACTATCAGACAGTCCTGAAAAAACAATCCACTTGTGTAATGGACTCTAATTTGTGTTCACTTGCATATATGAGAAAATTGCTTCTCCAGCTATTTCTTGGCAAACCCAGTTATGCGGTGCAAAAAGCAGCTGGACCTAGTTCCATAGACAGAACTCTATGTGCCTAGGGACTTTCAGATTCCTACAGTTGTGATTCCTCTCTGGACACACTTGGCTGACTCAGTATGTGAAAAAGCTGCATACACAGAAGGCGGGAGGTTTCTGATGGCTGGCAGAGTCCAAACAGAATGGGTGTTTCTGGTCCAGATGATCTGGAGATTCTGTACCTCGAGGCAAATTTGGCCAACCTCTCCCTCACTCTCTGCTTTTCCTCTACTTCCCCTCTTTCAGTCATTTAAATGATTTCTGCAAGGTCCTTCGGTTTACACTCTGTTCCTCCTGCCTAGAAACTTCTATCTCTTTCCCCAGTCACTACACCAAGCTTTAAAAGGGGTTTTGCTAATGGGATTAAATCTGAGATTCTGAGATAGAGAGATTACCCTGGATTATCCATGTGGGCCCCAAATGCCCATATGGCATGTATCCCTCTAAGTGGAAGACAGAGGGAGATTTTTGGTTTTGGATTTTTTTTTAATTAATTAATTTTATTTTTGGTTGCGTTGGGTCTTTGTTGCTGCACGTGGGCTTTCTCTAGTTGTGGTGAGCGGGGGCTACTCTTCCTTGCGGTGCACGGGCTTCTCATTTTGGTGGGTTCTCTTGTTGCAGCGTACCGACTCTAGGCACGCGGGATTCAGTAGTTGTGGCATGCAGGCTCAGTAGTTGTGGCTCATGGGCTCTAGACCGCAGGCTCAGTAGTTGTAGCGCACGGGCTTAGTTGCTCTGCTGCATGTGGGATCTTCCCAGACTAGGGCTCAAACCCGTGTCCCCTGCATTGGCAGGCGGGTTCTTAACCACTGCACCACCAGGGAAGCCTCTGGTTTTTGTTTTTTTACAGAAGTAAAAGGAGAAGGCAATAGGACCACTAGGCAGGGACTGAAGTGATGCTGCCACAAACCCAAGAATGCTAGAAGCTTGAAGAGGCAAGGAATGAATTCTCCCCTAGAACCACGGCCTTAGTGCAACTTGATTTGGGCCCAGCGATATTGATTTCAGACTTCAGACCTCCAAAACTGTTAGCTATCACATTTCTGCAGTTGTAAGCCACTCACTGGTAATTTGCTAGAGCAGTCACAGGAAACTAATACAACTAACTGCCAACTAGGGTGTCTCTTCTAGGTTGTTGGCTCTTGTAACTATTGCTTGCTAACACTTTTTTTTTCTGGGATACATGTATCATTATTTATAATTAAGTAATTAACTGTACAATAGTTAGTGCCTATAACTCCCTTCTAGACTGTAAATTCTTTTTTTTTAACATTTTTATTGGGGTGTAATTGCTTTACAATGGTGTGTTAGTTTCTGCTTTATAACAAAGTGAATCAGTTATACATATACATATGTTCCCATATCTCTTCCCTCTTGCATCTCCCTCCCTCCCACCCTCCCTATCCCACCCCTCCAGGTGGTCACAAAGCACCGAGCTGATCTCCCTGTGCTATGCGGCTGCTCCCCACTAGCTATCTACCTCACGTTTGGTAGCGTATATATGTCCATGCCTCTCTCCCGCTTTGTCACAGCTCACCGTTTAGACTGTAAATTCTTGAGGTCAATTAGTGTGTCTGTCTTAATGATCCTCTAGTTCCAGGGCTTGACAAAATGCTTTGAATATGAGAGCCTAACACATATTTGCTATCTGAGTGCATATATGACTGATACAAAAGTAAACCAAAAAATAACTTTCAGGAGCTAAGTTATCTTTTCTAGAATGGGTTCTTATGAAATTCCTCAATGTTCCTGAATTTGGTAACAAATCCCATGAATCTGTAATTTCATTTTAATGCTGATGTGGTCCAGTTTTAAATAGTTTCTGAATAGCACTTTTTGATGGATTCTCATCCAAGTTCTCATTAGAAATAAAAATAAATTAGTAAAACAGAACAAACAACATAAACACTAAATCCTAAAACTGACATTCAATATGTAAACTAACTGTAAAAACAATTAAGTTAAACCTTCCTATCCATATTTTACTTCACAGGAGGAAAGAATTTCCTCTATATGAAATCTGGTAAGATGGCAGTTGGCTCTCCCTAGCCTGTCGCTGAGTCATTCCTGCAGGAGTCCTGAGAAGCAGCAGTTGTTCTTCTACAGCCCCAGTCCTGTTTTTCTGAGGGGCCTAATATAGACTCCTTGAGAGACTGAAGCTACAATAAAAGAACAAGATGCAGCAAGATCCTGCCAGGACCTGGAGAATATTTCCCTCAAGAAAAGCCTTGTTGGGTGAAGCAACAGAGGAGCCTGGGTACTGAAGCGATTTATAACCCAAGTGATTCGGGTCTTAATCACATAGGCTTCCCGGCATCTTCGCTCCCTCTGCTGCTGCCCCCTCCCTGATCTCGCTCTCCCTAGCGAGAATTCAGCCTCTTTTCCTATTTTCCCTTCCTTTTCCCACATTACAACTTTGCTATTTAGTACAAAAAGATTTTCACGAAGTTTAGGGAACAATGGAGAGAGTATAAAGCAAATCAAGAAATTCCTGATAAACACGTGACCTGTGCCATACCAACGGGCTATTTAAAATTAATTTCAAAATAAAATACAGCCTTTCTTTAGAATCCCCACCCAGAAATCGGTAACGTATATCATTTACAAACAGTACTCATTCTTGCCCCCCACTCTACATGTGTGCTGAACATTGCAATGCGTCTTGTGCCTTGAACGAGACAGCACAGGACAGGTATGCACCTTAGCCTAGCTGAGCTATTCCAATAAATGCTTGCTGGCTACTGAGGGGATGTGCATATCAACCTACTCTCCTCCAGTTTAGAATTAAAAAGAAGCTCAGCCATCATCTCAAAGGTAAGTGGGATGTAAATGTGGCTATTTATTTTTTATTCAAAAACCTGATTTTAGATAAATATTACTACTTTCTAGGTAAAGAGAATGGGGAAAATATAACAGAAAACACACACACAACTAAAAATCATCCTGCGAAAACAAGAAAGGGAATATGATGTTGAAGACTTAGGGAAAGAATACCCCCAAAAACGATTTTACTGTTGAACAAGAAGAGATGTTTAGAACATTGCTTTAAACTACTTAAACTATGAAGAGTATGTAGAAAGACAGGTCATTTACGAAACAGGAGCTGAAAGTTATAATGACAAAATGGGCCTAAATGACAAAATGGGAGATGGGTGAGATCAGGAGGTTTATATGAAAACTAAAATGCAATAGCACAATTTCCATCCACAATGGGATCCGTGGAGAACAAAACTGATGCACTGAAAAGCTCAAGCAGCAACTGAATCAGGGCCCAGGGGGAAAGAGAAAGGCAGAAAATGATGACAGAAAAGATGGTAGATGGAATGCCAGAGATGGGAGTTCTGACTCAAGAATAATTTGTGAACCTGAGAAAGAAACAAGAGTAACTTGATATGAAACAATAATCAAAGCTATAACTTAATATGAAGAAGAAAAGAACTAACCAGATTCTAGTGGTTGTGGTGGGAAAACAGTGAAGACTTACCCATATGTAGACAGAAACTAGCCAAACCCCAAAACTGCAAAAATAAAGAAAATATCCGACTAATATATATATATAAAAAAAAAAAAGTTAGTTAAAAATAAATTATATCAGGTTTACTTTAGACCTTTCTTCTGCTGTGTGAATATATTAGAAGATGTGGAGACTTTAATAAGAATATGACCAAAAACATCTTATCTATCAGGTTCTGTATCAAGGTTGAATGCAAAGGGATGACATCTCTATATATCCCACTAATCTGTCCTTCCAAAAATAATTTGCTCAAGGACATATCGGTACATATTGGGGAAAACTTATCAAAATTAAACTTTCAAGAAGCAGGAAGTTGTGAATCCAACATCCTGAAAGGAGACAACTGATCCAATTAAAGTTCATTTTACATGTTTTATAATTGTTTACCACAAAATTATGATTAAAGTAAAATTTCAAAAGAAAATAAGTATTTAATAAATGCAATGATATTTCATACTCCTAGTTATAATACTAGATATTGAGGATTGTTAGGGGCAAAGGGAAGGAAAAGCATTCTACATCCCCCATCTAACATTGAGTGAACTCAAGAGATAGCATTAAACATTCCTGTAGGCTCTACTGAAAGTGTCCAGATTCAGAACACTAGTGACCATTTCCAACATGATCATTCTAGTCTAGACCATATATGCCTTTTTCCTTATCTGATTATGGCAAAAGACTCCCTCCTGGACTCCCAGCTTCACCTTGATCTCCTTCACCTTTTCTTTACACAAGAGCCAGAGAGACCTTATTAAAAGTAATTCAGATCACGCCGCTTCTCTACTTAAGACTTTTCAATAGATCCCATCTCAGTCAGAGGGAATTCCAAAGTCATAACAATGGCCTACAAGGCCCTCTCTCCGCAATCTGCCTCTTCTCCTTTGTTTCTCTGACATCATCTACTAATACTCTTCCTCTCCTTCATTATGCTTCAACCACACTGGCTTCCATGATGGTACTCTATGAATAAGTCCACAGGCTCCTGATTCAGGGTTATTGCACAAGCTGTGTTCTCTCTGGATGCTCTTTTCTCAGTAAAGCATGGCTTCTCCTCATCTCTTTCCTCAAATGCCTTCCACCTGATATATAATTGCCATGTCTGGCAGTTTTAAACATGGCATCAAAATAGGCTGACCTTCTTCTCATCAAGAGATGGATCTGTGTTTCCTTCCCTTCATCTGGTCATGCTTGTTACTGCTATAACCAGGAGAGTACGGCAAGTAATTTTATGGACTTCTAAGGCTAGATAGTAAAAGCCCATACACTTCTGCCTGGTTCCCTTGGAAAGCTCAGTCTCTGGGAACCCAGCTACCATATGAGGAGTTCAACCACACTGATACCACCACGATGGAGAAGCCATATATAAGCCATGTGGAGGTCCTCTAGTGAAGAGTCCCTCTCAGCTAAGCCACACCCACCAATTTACAAGACATAGAGAAAAAGGCGTGGACCTTCCACACTGACTTGTTTGCCAGCTGAGCACAACTGAATCACCCTAGTTAATGACACGGGAGCAGAAGAATCACCCAGATGAATCCTGCTAGAATTCCCTAACCTAAAGAATCCATGAGAAAAATAATAAAAGAAATAATCCATGAGAAAAATAAAAATCAAAACACTTCGATTTCAGATAAAGTAGAATTTAAGTGGAAATGTTCACAGGAAAACATTAAAATATCAATAATACAAGTCAAGATAGTCATTAAAGGTATAGCAGCAATAATTCTTTATTCAATGAGTTACATACCATGAACATTAAGAAGGCAAAATGTATTAATGATACATGAATGTATAATTACAGATGAAATTATAATTGGAAGATATTTAATTGTGATAGAATTAGCATGTCTCAGTTATAACTGATTAAATAGATTAAAAGATTAAAAATATAATCTGACCATCTAATGTATAAGATTTTTTAATACGTATATTCAAAAATTTGTGGGCTTCCCTGGTGGTGCAGTGGTTGAGAGCCCACCTGCAGGGGACATGGGTTCGTGCCCCGGTCCAGGAAGATCCCATATGCCGTGGAGTGGCTGGGCCCGTAAGCCACGGCCACTGAGCCTGCATGTCCGGAGCCTGTGCTCCGCAACGGGAGAGGCCACGACAGTGAGAGGCCCGCGTACCACACACACAAAAATAAATTTGTGTACCATGACGAATATTTTTCTTTCAGGTCTCCACTGAAGATGAAAAATGGATTATAGTTAAGACCGCAAAGAAACTCTCATTATATTTTTAAAAGTAGAAATTATGTGGGTTATATTACCTACCCAAAAAACTCAATACGATTGTATAGAAAAATCTCAAACTGTTCATCCCAAAGGTTGAATCTCATCATCACAAAGATTGACTCTGGGTCCTATTTTAGTCTTAACTCACAACACGAATTTGGTTATTTATTAACTTTTCTTGAACCTCAAGTGCCTTAATGTCTAAAACATCAGTGATGTGGTCTAATTTTCAGGGTGCCTTGAGTACTAAGTGAAACTATATATGTATACTGCCAACAATAAGCATTTTAATAAATATTAGTACTATTATTTTGATCTAAAAAAGAATTAAAAACTATTCATTTTTAGAATGCTTCATTTTTCTCTAATCATAGATATAAAAGAGATATACAGAATCAAAGGGAAAAAATACTGAGAATAATACTTTTGAAATAAGGAGGTCAGTTATTTCTTATAAGAACATTTCCCGCAGATAGAAGTTTACATAAACTGCTTCAAAATAATACAAAATTCTGAGGAACTAGCTCATCTAGTGAGTTTTATTATGCCCATATCAACTGCCTGGTTTAGATAATGTGCTGCAATTATATAAAATGTCCTCTTTGGGGGAAACTGGGTAGTGGGTATGTGAGGGTCTCTCTGTATTTTGTTTGTAACTTCTTGTGAGTCTATAATTACTTCGAAATAAAAAGTTAAAAAAAATTCAAACTGAAATCCTAGAGAACGTGATTCAAGAAGAGAGAGAAAAGTTGCAAGACAAATTAGAGAGTGCCTTAGAAACAGTGAATTTAACCCTTCAAAATGAAAGAACTGGGAACAAACAGAACTCTTACCTGAGGAAAAACATTTTAAAAAATATGATTAAATGAAATACAAATTTATTACTGAAAAAAATCCGAGGAAATTAAGCAGCAGCAACCCCTGCAGTTACCAATCCACTACATCTGAAGTTTTCCAAAATCTCAGTTCTTTTTGAAAATAAGGTAGCCCCTTTAACATACCTATTTAGTGGTACTATAAAATATCAATTACCATTAAAAAGAACCTTATTGTATGCTAAGGGGAGCTACAAAAACAAAGGTTACTGTTCTTGGAAAATGCAAACCAAGGGAAGATATGAAATTGTCAAGGCTAATTAGATTCAACTAGGAGAGTAAGGATTCCTGACACAGACTGAATATTTCTACTTTATGCAGACAAAAGGGCATCCGATAAAGGACACATACCATACATTACTCAGGAGACCAAACCTTGGAGACACAAGTCTGACATTTTCTATTTCCTTTAAAACAACCCTGCAAATCTCTTGGAACCCACAGCAACACACTTGGAGATTTGAGATTACCCGATAATTTCAGAACTGATGTTTGACATAACACTGATGTGTTGAATATTTTCCTTTAGCCACAGGAGATCTCCAGCTCCAGAAATCATAAGTCAAAGGAGCGTACACTCAATTCATTCTTTGTTATTGAGTGGTTTGTTTTTGCTAGATAATTTATGGAAAATTAGCACAAAATGACAGCTATGATACGGTGTAAGAATACCAAGCAGATGAAAAACTTGAATATTATTGCCAACACAAGATAAGAAGGGCAGTCAGCAAATAAAGGTCAAATGAAAGAATCAACCTAAGTGTCTATGTAATGTCAACCCTGAAATGCAGTTTCAGCAAAAGTCTGGACAAACAGAGTTTGGTTGCCTTTTTTTCTTGCTTAAGCTATACTCTGAAATTCTCCATGGCAGCAGATATAAACCATTAACAAAATCCTAACAAATGTTTATTACTTTTGACTCAATAATTTAAATTTTACCACGGTGAGTAAATCCACAGAAGAGTAGTAGTCCAAATACCAGGAGAAAGAAATTCATCACTGCATTATTTTGGTGGGCAAAATTCAAAATAATTGAAGTATACATCAGCAAATTACGGCACATTCATTCTGAGGAATCACATACAAACATTAAAAATTATTTATAAAATTATTTATGAAAAGTTGACTTGGAGAAATTCTGGCTATACTATGTTAAGTGACAAAAGCAATATTAAAATCGTTTATATAATATTACCACAGCCATATGAAAATTATGCTTAGAATAATTAATAACACATTTTCAAGTATATGGTGACCATAACATTTATTGGACATCCAGGCCATTACTAAGAGTGAAAAAATGGCTCCTAATAAATAGTTTAGGACAAGAGGTCTAAATTGGGAACATCCTAGAGTCACAGGACAGGTCTCACCCTTCCAGACAGGGCTTCAAGTAGTTTGTGCATTTAATCTCATTTAATCCACATGAGAACACAGGGATGTGGATAACATTAGTATTCACATTTTATAGGTGAATTCACTGAGGCACAGAGACATTTAATAACTTGCCCCAATTTGGCGAGTTTGAATTTAAGGCCAGTCTGGCTAAGGAGTCCATGTTTTTAACCACTGTGCAAAATGCTTCCTAGAAACACGGGAAGGAAACACACCAAACAGTGGTGACTGAATTTGGAGAAATTGTAATGCTTTCTTAAATGATTCAAAATTTTCTAGACTGTCTATGCCAATTGCATATCATTTTCAAAAGAAAAACATTTGAAATGAATCTGTAATTTATTAACATAAAAGGAAATGCTGCACCTATTTGCCCATCTTTTGGTATAAAATAAACTATAAAATAATAGTGATTGTGGATTAACAAATCAGTATCTTGAAACCATTTGTAATTTTATTTTCTTAATTATTTGCTGATTTTATAAGTACAATGATCATTTAGTTTCCTTTTTTGTCCCTCTTTACAAATGAGTGATTTCTCTGGAATTTATCAGAATATCAAGTTGGGAATGTTTTCTCACAAAAAAACCCTAAAAGAAAAATGAATTTCTTAGTATCTTTCTTCCACAGCTCTTTTCTTTTTTTTCTGTTTCAAATCATTTTTTATTTTTTTAATACTACTTTCTTGAGTTATAATATACATGTAAAAAAAGCACATATTTAATATTTAATGTACACAACTTGATGAGTTTGGAGATAAGTTTACACCTTTGAAACTATCACCACCATCCAGCCGTACACATATTCACGACTTCACAAAGTTTTCTCCTGTCCCCTTTATTATTATTTGTGTGTGTGGTAAGAATACAACATAAGACCTACCCTCTTAGAAACTTTTAAGTACACAATTTAGTATTGTTAGCTATAGGCACTATATTGTATAGTAGATTTCCAGAATTTATTTACCTTACATAAATAAAACTTGGCACACTTTGACCATCACTGTCCCATTTTCCCCTCTCCCAGCCCCTGCCAATCACCATTCTACTCTCTCCTCTTATGATTTTTGACTTTTTTTTTTTTTATGGCCATGCCACGTGGCTCACGGATCACAGTTCCCCAACCAGGGATAGAACCCATGCCCCCTACAGTGGAAGTAGAGTCCTAACCACTGGACCACCAGGGAATTCCCAAATTTGACTATTTTAGAGTCCACATATAAATGAGATCATACAGTTTTTGTCTTTCTGTAATTTCCTCCACGTTCATCCATGTTGTTGTAAATGGCAGGATTCTCTCCTTTTTAAAGTCTAAATAATATTCCACTGCATGTATATATCACATTTTCTTTATACATTCATCCATCCATGGGCATTTTGGTTGCTTCCATATCTCGGTTAATGTAAGTAACGCGGCAATGAACGTCAGAGTGCAGATAGATAATTCATCAGGATCCTAAACTCAATTCCTTTGGATAAATACCCAGAAGTAAGGTTGTCCTAGCTTTAATTTTTTGAGGAACATCCATGCTGTTTTCCCTAATGGCTGAATCAATTTACATTCCTACCAACAGCGCACCAGAGTTCCTTTTCCCTGACATCCTCATCAACACTTTTTTGTTGTTGTTCTTAAATAGCCATCCTAACAGGTATGAAGTGATATCTCATTGTGGTTTTGATTTGCATTTCCCTGATGCTTAATGACATTGAGCAACTTTTTTTTTTTTTTTTTTGTGGTACGCGGGCCTCTCACTGTTGTGGCCTCTCCCGTTGTGGAGCAGAGGCTCCGGATGCGCAGGCTCAGCGGCCATGGCTCACGGGCCCAGCCGCTCCACGGCATGTGGGATCTTCCCGGACTGGGGCACGAACCCACGTCCCCTGCATCGGCAGGCGGACTCTCAACCACTGCGCCACCAGGGAAGCCCCTGAGCAACTTTTCATATCTCTACTGACCATTAGTACGTCTACTTTAGAAAAATGTCTATTCAGGTCCTTTGCTCAGTGTTTAATCAGGTTATTTGTTTTTTGCTACTGAGTTGTAGGAGTTCCTTATATATTTTGAATATTAACCCCTTATCAGATATATGATTTGCAAATTTTTTCTCCTATTCAATATGTTGCCTTTTCATTCTCTTGATGGTTTCCTTTAGTTCACAGAAGCTTTTTAGTTTAATGTAGTTCCATTTGTTTATTTTTGTTTTTATCACCTGTACTTTTGGCATCATATCCAAAAAAATCATTGCCAAGACCAATGTCAAGGAGCCTTTTCCCTATATTCTTCTGTAGGCATTTTATGGTTTCAGGCCTGACATTTAAGCCTTTAACCCATTTTGAGTTGATTTTTGTGTTGGTATAAGATGTAGATCCAATTTCATTCTTTTGCATGTGTATATCCAGTTTCCCCAGCATCATTTATTGAAGAGATCTATCCTTTCCCTTTTTTGTATTCTTGGCGCTCTTGCTAAAGATCAATCAATTGTGCATGTAAGGGTTAATTTCTGGGCTCTCTATTTCATTCCATTGATCTAGGTGTTTACTGTTTTTATGCCAGTACCATATTGTTTTGATTAATACAACTTTGTAATATATTTTGGAATCAGGAAATGTGAATCTTTGGCTGGAGGCATCCCATTTCCTGATTCCATGGACCTTTTCTATTAAACACCAATGAAGTATCCACCAAATATTACTTACCAGGTTTATTATTGACTTTTTTTCCTGTACTGAATATAAGCTAACCATATCAATAAATCATAATGGTAAGGAATATAGGCTATAGAACAGTCAATCAGTAACCATATTCTTCTCCATCAATATTAATCTGCATGGACATTTGGCAAGCTATACTGTATGTGTTATATGGTTACTGTGAGAAATAAATCAACTTTAACAAGGTAATGCTCATGGACTGATACCTGTATATAAACATCATATATTCCATATATACAATATAATATACATACATACATATGTGCTGATTGATAGACATACACATATTAAAATCCTCATTCTCTTGGTTATAATATTTTGAAAAAAATTGTGCAGGTTCTATACCCATATTTCTGATAAGTAAACAAAAAAAGAATATATAAATGTTTTCTTTTTGTGCTGATTAAAAAAGAAAACAAGAATAAAAAAAGAATGCTTACTTTCCATTTACTGTTTAATGTGAATCTTGTCCTAAATGCTTCCAAGCCTGTCATAAGGTATGTTTGATTTCTTGAACTTTAATGTTAACCCTGATTGTGGAAACCCTTACTAATACTTTTATTTCAATGATATGATTCACCAGGTCTTTTTTCTCCCTATATTTTGAGGTATCTCACATATACTTTGCTATTTCACTCTTAACCAACTACACTTGGAACCACAGCTAAGGTACCAATTACAACAACAGAATTTTACAGCTAGAAGGGAGGCACCTTAACCATCATCTGGTTTAACTCTTCCATTTCTACAGAAAAGGGAAATAGTTCCCAGAGAGATAAAGTGACTCCACCCACACCTTGGCAACCTCTCTCCTATGGTATTATCAATGTTCTTACATTTCAAAGGTAAACGGTCACAACCAATTCTGATTTCTTTTTTCTACCATAATCTCGCCTTCTCTGATCTATTTATTTTTTTACCCTATGCTATTGGAACTTAACATTCATTCTTTACCATTCTTATTCTTTCCAACAAACACCTTAAGCAGGCTTCCTATTATTGGCAAGAAAAAGAAGCTTTTGGCTCTGTACTAACTCTGTAGAATCATGGTAGTGCATTTATTTCCACCTCATCCCATTACTGTGTAAAAGAGTAGACATATTTACAAAAACAAATCATGTTAGACATGTAAAATCTAGACGAAAGTGACTGAAGAAAAAAACTGAATTAAAGACATGAGATTGCACGAATACCAATGGAATTAAGATATTAAATCTATACAGACTTCAGAACATTGGAGTACAACCTTGTAATTTGTCACTCTGAGCCAAAAATTAAGCTACAAACTATACATCCATCGTATGTCTTAAGTTTAAAAGACTGTACCATGCTTTATTGCCCTATATTCTAACTTAGGTAAATTTATATTTCTTTCCAAATGGTACACTGGTCAATTTAAATAAGTTAATCAAGACTGGGTTCTTCAAACATAATTGGTTAAGCATGAAGCCAAAAGAAAATTCATTCAAATATACTAACAATATTAATTTCATCCTGTATATTATGGATACTTGTTTCCTAAACTCTTAATGCAAGCACATCGATTGTATCTTTATTACACAGTTTTTCAGAATGTGTATCTCTAGTCTAAAGACTCCAAGTGATGAGAAAACTTACTCATTGTTTCCTAAAGATTCATGAAAAGCACCCTGTTAGTATGGGTAAAATTAACTACACTATAAATATCATGTCTTATGCTTTTGAGTAATACATACACTTAATCACAATTATAATCATAAAGAGGGAGGCTAGCCCTTATAGTGCAGTACTATGATAATTTCATAAAAGCTTAGGGTGGTTGAGCTTCTCTCCACACTTTCTAATATTTTAAATACTATTTCATCATGTTTCACTCCTGTAGAAAACCCTCAGGAGTGATAAATTAAGGCTCAGGATAGAAATTGCTGTCACTGTATAAGTAGTTTTATCTACCCCTTTGCTAATGAACCATTCTCTTGTTCTTGAAGCATTTCACACTGTACAGTGAATAAGGGAGTGCTTTATCTTCAGTGATAGTATGAAAAAGTGAAAACAGATATTCAATTTACCTTGGTAAATATCAGTATTTAATGTAGTGTTTTAGGCCATATAACACTTCATATATAGTCTTTATCAATGGGAGCATCAAAAAGGTTAAAAAAACACAAAAAGTTCTCAGTAAGTCATGCTATACTAATATTATGATAATTAAATCAACACTTGGGCTTCACTGTTTTGATAAAGAGGTATTAGAGGTACCAAAATTGAAATCTCAATGATAATGTAAAAGAAAATGTTCAAGTTTTCAGAATAGCAGCAGTGACAAAGAAAGGCAAATATATTGGATAATAAATTTAAAAAATCAAAACCTAATTTATCAAAAGTAATTTTCATAAGCTATTGGGGTAGTATGGAAGATTTATCTTTCTTCTGGAGTACTGGCTTTGTCTAAGAAAATAATTTATAATCTCCAAATAAAGAGATTGTATTATCTGATGGAGAGAAACACTGTCCCTGGACAGTTTCCCATATCTACCGGTAGCCACATTGATCTTTTTCTTTCCTCCATAAAGAAAATGCCCTTCCTCCTCTCTAAGGCCAATGCCTTTAGTCTTATCAAGGAGCTTGTTCCTTATCTTAGAGCCTCTCTGCTTTGCTTCATCCATCTCTTGGTCATTGACCAGAGAAGCTGACATTAGTATCTTCCCCATAAACAAAAAGAGTAATTAAACATAGATACCCTACATCTTCTCCAATCTCTCCTCATTTTTGGGTTCCATCCAAATTTCTTGTCTCCGATTTTTAACCTCATATTACTCTCAGCTCCCTTATTAAATTTCTATCACATAAATCATCCAAAATTGATACTTTTCAGAATTTCTAATGATCTCCATGTTGTCAAATCCTATGGTCACTTTCTGACTTCGCCTCTCTGGTCATCTCATCTTCCTTTTTTGAACATGGTAGCCTAATCCTTCCTTTCTAATTCTTCTCCCTCTGTGGTACAGCATACTTTTCTGTCCTCCCTTCTCAGTGACTGCTCTTTTTCAGACTCCTTTGCAGACTGCTCTTCTACATGACCTCAAAAGAGAGTGATTCCTTGAAAAAATATCACCCTGATTTCAATACAATAGTTTAAATGTACCATTTTCCCGTATCTGTAAATCTATAAATATTTCCCATACTGCTTTAACCAGATAGCTCATTTGAGAGGACAAGATTCACCAGCAATGACATTTGGAAATTTAGCTATTTTGCCTTTTTGAAAATTATGACTTTAATTGAATATTAAAGATACATGAATAGTATTTACTAAATAGCATTTCTAATGGGAAAACGCATTTTCTTTGAAATGCTACATAAATTTTTTGTTCTTTTATAAAAAAATTAAGAATGTTTGATCTGAACTCCCTGAATTTTTTTTTAACATCTTTATTGGGGTATAATTGCTTTACAATGGTGTGTTAGTTTCTGCTTTATAAACTACCTGAATTTTTTGAAATAAGTTTTGAATTATTTTTCCTTATTTAAATAATTTACTTGAACTTCTAAATCATACACAACACATGCGAATTTACACTGTTGAATCACTCTAGTTTAATTTTGAGAACTAACTGTTAAATAGATTTAAATTTGGCTAAATCAAAATGAAACTAAAATCATTGCCTTTTTGTGACATGAGCAAGGTCACTGAAAATGACACTTTACATAACATGTGTGGATTCATGTGTCCTTAAATCTTTATTAGAATTTCTAAATTATGTTTAACACCCCCACTTTTTATTTTTTAACTTCACTCTTTTATTTTTGGCGCTGTGACACAGAGGGAAATGCTGAACTGACATCATTTCTACACTTGGTAATCTACTCTGGACAGCCACTTCCTTTGTCTTTTCTGTGACAAGTCTGGGAGTTCAAAGTTCAAGCAAACACGGATTGCAAGGTGAGGTGATGCCCTCCTTCCCCTGGGATGGGGTAGATCTGGATCTGAAAGAGAATCTGAGAACAGCTGCCTCAGCAGGAGTGTTCCAATGATGACACATTCAGTCAGTAGTGAAAGTTGGCAGTTTCTGAAAATAGAGCTAAAAAATAAATGTTTCAAGCACATTTAAGGTCAGATATAGAATTCATTATTTTTCAGAGGAAATGTAGAAGGCAACCTCAACAAACAAGTGAATTTAGAAATCATTTTAATTTGAAAGGTGTATATTGTCAAAATTGACAGAAATTTATTGTTTGAATTTACGTTTAGTTCCTCGTCCTTTCTGAGAAATTGTATTCCTTTTATCTTTTAATCAACTGATTGTGATACTTAAGTATCTTAATCATTTGAATATTCTTATTTGTGAATTTAAGAGTATTAGCATAAATTTGAGGTCAATTAAAATTATATGCTACGGGGCTTCCCTGGTGGCGCAGTGGTTGAGAGTCCACCTGCCGACGCAGGGGACATGGGTTTGTGCCCCGGTCCGGGAGGATCCCACATGCCACGGACCGGCTGGGCCCGTGAGCCATGGCCACTGAGCCTGTGCGTCTGGAGCCTGTGCTTCGCAACGGGAGAGGCTGCAACAGTGAGAGGCCCGTGTACGGCAAAAAAAAAAAAAGAAAAAAATTATATGGTATGTGGAGTAAGAATGGGATGAAGAGAAAGAAAGTCTCAGGAGACAGAAAAATAGAAGAAGAGACAGAAAGAGAGGATAAGGGAGGGTAGAGAAAGAAATGGGGAAGGAAAAGAAGAAAAAGAAAGTAAGGAAGAGCAAGAATATTTGAATGAGTAACAGATGTTACCTGATGTTTCTTGCCATGGGGTCCTAAAATAGTTACAATTTTAGTGGAATGAAGTTACAACTTCTAAGAGAAACTAGAGGTGACTCTAAGACAACCTTCTTAAAGATGAGGCTTTTATCTTTACTTTTTTTTTTTTTTCCCATTATCTTCTCTCCACTTCCTTCTTATTGCAGGTATTTATACCAAACAACTGGTGCATTAGCTAAGTTAATGTCTACCCAAATTGATGGTCATGAAAAGTCTTCATTTAATTGTTTAAATTCATAGTACTATTTGTCCACGGGCTGCATTCTCATTTAAGAGAAAGTAGAAAACAAAGATAGGCAGAAGAAAACTTTTAAAAACTTGTTTGGATACTTTCCATGTTTGGCAAACAAAGTAATATCCAAACAATTCATTGACATTTTATTTGAAAATTAAGACAAAACGAACTGTAGGGATGTGTTTGATGCAATTTGTGTTGATAGCTTTGATTTCAGAATCCCAGAAACAAACGTTCAAAACAGTCATTCCAAATATCCTTTCCCAATACACTTCTGTTTAACTTGAAACCTCTGGGTATTTTATCTCCTTTAAATGTTTTATTCTTTAATCATCACTTAATTTTAATGCACTACTGTTTAACGTTGTAATGGTACTTAACGTTACAAAAAAGTAAAATTTAAACAAAATTGTACTCATTTTCAACCATAGTTTATAGTTCCTACATTTATTTTGCTAAAGATAACCTATACTACTAAAATTTATAAATAGTATGGCAGAAGTTGCTACATGGGTCCAGTTCTATACAATATATACCATGAGACATTTACATTCAATATCTCACAAATTTCTATTACATGTAAAGGACACAAAGCTTCTATAATTTAAACACAATAATGAATATTTTCTTTAGAGTAAAAACAAAAGAAACCTTTGGACTTACTATTAGCCTGAGCAAAAGTATGATTTGCTTGTACCTATACAAGTAAACCTTCTTTATATATGAAAATATCAATGACTAACAAAAGTAAAAGTCATTGTGAAATTCTCCAAATCTTACAAAGAAAGGTAACATCTTAAATTCAACTGTTGAGATGGTAAATAAAATTATTTAAACCCAACCCTTCCCTTAATTTCCAAAATTCTGACATATAGTTATAACTACACAAACAAAAACACTTCAATAAGAGACAAAATTTCCTATTAGCATTTATTCTAATAACCATTAACTTTATGAGAATTAAAATCAAGCTTAATAAGAATGAAATTAGTATAATCCTTGGTATAAGTTTGTATTCAGACATAATCTTTAGACATCTGCATCAGTACATACACAAATAATATTCAACAACTTCTAGATGACAAATATTAATAGTAGTAAAATCAGACTGTTTTTAATCAGTCATTTCCAAAATGACTGATATGCTCATATCATAAGTAATGCAGTGATTAATATTCATATATCAAATGCTTTGTTCTCATCTCAGATTTTTCCTTAGGAAGTTAAATTGTATACTTTTTATAAATTTATTTTATTTTATATTTGAGTGTGACTACAGTCATGCCTTCTATAATTCCTACAAACATTTGTGCAGAGGCTTAATATGCAAACATATTTTATATATGTCCAGGGGACACGCCTGGTTACAATACATGTTTGGAGGGTATTGAGTTCACTGTTTGTTTAATAAACCATAATTATTATGTTGTTTAGCTTCTCCACATCCATTTATATATTTAATAATATATTTACATATTTAGTCTTCTTGGCATGGGAAAAACTGAGAAATACATTCATAGTTCCTATTACTATTTGAATTTTATACCCCTATATGTTGGCTGCTAAGTTTGATTAAATGTACACTTAAATATCACATTATTTAGCACATAAAAGTACTTGAATGTTGGTATGATTTTATTGCCAGTTTCATGCTTCAACAATAAAGAGTGGTCTATTTTTAATGCTTTTGAAAACTAAGCATTATACTGCTTAATTTTAATATTCTCATCACTGCTTTAATGTTGCTTCTACTTACCTAGTGTATCTTTTTTCTCTCTTTGTATTCTCTAAATCCCTTTATTTTAGGTTTTTCTCATATTAACAGTTGTAGGGGGAATAAGATTTGCCACACCAAAATATGTCTCTCTGACATAAGGATTAATTTAGGGTGATTATTTTTAAGAAACAGAAGACTCAGAAAGTTTTTCTTATTATCTCCTCTTACCTGCCTATAAGAATTTAGGTAAAGGGCCTGTTCCTGTTAGGGAACAATTGACCCAAACCACCTTCCCTGGCCAGGCTTGATAATGACCTGTTGCATGAGTTATCTCACAACAGGAGGTCCCAATGAGGGACACAGAACTAACAAGCTACAGACAGCCAGAAGAATTAGGGAGAGACAAAAAGGAGGGAGGAGACACCAGCCCATAATATGTCCTACCAAACTCCCAGAATCCTTCTTGCTGGAATCCATCTCGGCTGAGAGATGTGCACGCCACCAGAAAGGACCCTGAGTTAGACCAAATATGGACACAAGCAAGATGAATGGCCAGAGACAACCCAGAAACTAACCCTGTTACCATATAACCTGAGACTGTGAGCCACGTGGCAGAGAAGTTCTCCTGGGGTCCCTTATGCCACTGCTCTCCACCCACACACCCCTTCTCAATAAAGCATTTTGCTTTGTTGGTACATGTATCTCCTTGGACAATTCATTTCTGAGTGTTAAACAAGAGCCCACTGGGCCCTGGAAGGGGTCCCACTTCTGGTAACATTCCCAGGACACAGCTATTACCAGAGATATCTCCAAAGAATATAGGCTATGTGGTGGGGGAAACTTGGACAGGCCTTGAGATCAGAGTCTACCCAAAGTCCCATGTCTCTGTATGGTCCAGCAAACATTTATTTATCAAACATTTGCTTTTCCATCTCCATGTGAATTGCTTTTCTCCCCTGTGAAGTCCCAAACCACTTTGCCCTCCAGCCCAACATCCTTTTTTGTCTTTAGCTTAATTATAGTAAGGATTTGGGCCATTTTGGTGAGTTACTCAGTTTTCCTAGGTCTCTGTCATGTATACACGTTATTCAACTTTTGTTGATTTTCTCCTGGTAACCTGTTTCATGTCAAATTAATTCTCAGACTAACCAGAAGAACTTAGAAGGGCAGAAGAAAAGTTTTTCCTCCCTGACACAGTATATATTTGGTTATTAAGGTTTTGTTACCAAACACAAGCTCATGTGCCTTAAGCACAGTGAGACCAAACAAACTGAAACACCAGAATTTGGAGCAGAGAAAGGTTTATTGCAGGGCCAAGCAAGGAGAGCAAGTGGCAGGTGGCTCATGTTCAAAAACCCCACCCTCCCCAATGGTATCTGGGGAGAAGGTTTTGTAGGCAAAATCTGGGGTAAGGGCTACCAGGTGAGTGGCTTTCTTTGAATTGGTTGGTGGTGAGGTAACAGGGCAGTGTTCCAGGAATCTTGTGCTCAGCCTGAAGTTGCCATCCTCCACCTGGATGGGGGCCTTAGTTCCTGCAGAAGAACTCAAAGATATTGTTATATATATTCCTTGAGAAGGAACCAGGACCCTGCCCCAAGGCTGCACTATTGTTTCTTGACTGACCTCTGTTTCGGCATTTCCTCCCTTCCCTGATTAGCAATGTTTGAATCTGCCCTTTGGAGCTCAGGGAAGGTAAAGGAGGCTGAATGGAGTCTATTTCCTACAAACAAGAAATGGGGGACACAGAATTTGTACTCGGGAGGGCCCCACAGGATTCTGCTCAGTTTCAGTTTTTTTGACCCAAATGAGAGATCAATTATCTATTAAAATTACTTTCCTAAATGATATGTTTAGCTTTACTTTTGTCATCTTATTTTAAATATTTTTGTTCTTATATATTTGCTGAACAAACTCTATGCCATTTCTCATTGTAATCCAGAATGTACATGTCCTTTCTTAAATGCCTTAAAGCTTTAGAGATACTTAAATGTATATTTTCCTGTATATGCTTGTATATTTCCCGCATATTTTCCTAATGAATAACACCAAATCTATCTTACATGCTCTATAAAAGAAGGGGAATTTTAAAGACTGTAATTTCACTCATCTTACCAAACCTTCCTGCCAAATCCTCCTGTATTTTGGATTCAGGTTGTAATTGTTAAGTTATTCCTTTTAGATCATACATCTTCTCTTATGGCAATCACATTCTGATTTATACTTACAGTGTATGATTAAAAAAAATAATTAGAATTAAGTCTTGATTTACATTTATTCCCGTGCCTTGTTGATAGAACACTTATATTTCTTACTTCTCGAAAGTTTCGTTTTTGATTCATGTGTTTAATTGGCTAAAAAATTACTTTACATAAATCTTTCAGGAATAGTAACAAAAGTGGTTTACTATCCAAGGCTTTTCACATCTGAGAATTCTGCCATTCATTTGTCTTCTCAATGTTCCTTGCACACTATGCTATTTTTTTGAAAACATTTTACACTATCTTTTCATCCCATCTTTGTTTCTCATGTTTCTTAAAAAAATTGATGGCACAAAGTCAATATTTTCTATACTTCATTTCTGCTTCCTGCAGTTATCTTGATAAAGCATGATGTTTTCTCTTCTATGATTTGTGAGCTATAGGCATTTTCCTTTATTATGTAATAGAAACTAACTCTATCCAATGATGGAATTTTTCCATTCACTCATAATTAAAAGGATTTGTGCCAGAAAAAAAAAAAGGAAAAGGTTTCTATTTTGATCCCTCACTGTTTATCTCCTTTCTGTATGACTCTGAAACCCAGCAAGACCCTGCAGGGGCCTCCTGGGTACAAAAGCCCCTTGTTGCCCTCCATCTCTTATTTGTAGAAAAACGTTTTAGTCTCCTAGGCCTTCCTTGAGTTCAAGGAGCAGGCACAAGCAGTTACTAATTAGTGAAGTGAGGGAATACAGAAACAAAGGGAAAACAGTCAAGCAAGAAAAATGACGACAGCTTAAACAATAGTTCAGCCATAAAACAGTCCTAGTTCCTCCTCAAGGGATATATATAAAAATTTGACACTTATCTTTGACTTGTTCTGCAGAAACTAAGACATACCCACCCAAGTGGAGGATGGTGACTACATGCTGACCACGAGCATGTAGACCCCAGACTGGATGGACTCAGAAGGTTGGTGATTGAGACTCACAAAATATCACCCTGTTACCTCACCACCAACCAATCAGAAAATGTCCATAAGCTGATCACGCACCCTGCAGCCCTCACTCTTAATGTTGCCTTTAAAAACTCTTCCCTGAAAGCCAACAGTGAGTTTGGGTCTTTTGAGCATGAGCTGCCCATCCACCTTGCTTGGCCCTGCAATAAATGCTGTACTTTCCTTCACCACAACCTGGTGTCAGGAGATTGACTTTGATGTGTGGCAGTCGAGTGGATCCAAGTTTGGTTCAGTAACAATTTTTACTCTCATATTCTAACAAGAAGGACTAGTTAACCCCTTGTTATATCTCTAGTTCACTAATATAATAGGCTACAGATAATAAGAAAGGGTGTAAGGGCTTTAGTCTGTTCCACTAAGAAGTCTCAGCTTGAAAAACTAGGTATTTGGTGGTATCACTACAGAGAAAAATATTACTGAGAGACAATTTTGTGTTAGAAGTATAGATTCAGTTGTGGGTAACAAATATGTTTGAGGTGTGCACTAGGTATCCTAACTATAAGTACAGTAAGGAATAAAAACCATCTGCTTGAGATAATAGACAAACAGGTAAAGAAACAGATACAATTCCTATCTAACGGGGTAGAAAACTGGTAGATACCACCTTGAACAACCTGTCAAAAGAAGCATCATCAGTAATGAGATAAATTGAAATCATATACCACCTGGTAGGAGGCAATGAAAAAAATGTAGCATCAATTCTGTGATATTCTTGTCAAAATGTAGTTTAAGTGAAGCTAATCACAAGGAAACATTAGGAAACCTAAATTGAGGTATTCGAAAAAGGAAAAAGAAAAAAGGAAGGGAGGAAGGAAGGAAGGCAGGGAGGGAGAGAGGGCGGAGGGAGGGGCGGAGGGAGGGAGGGAGGGAGGGAGGGAGGAAGGAAAAAAGGAAGTAAAGAAAACACTGGCCAGAAATTTTCAAATATGCCATGGTCAAGTTAAGGAAAGTTTGAAGATCTCTTCCTGACACAAAGACACTAAAAACACTTGACTTTTAAAAAGTATGCAAAATTCTGAACTTGATCTTTTTGCTATTATTGGGACTATTGTTGAAACTTTAATAGTGTTCTGAGGATTAGACGGAAGGAATGTATTAATATTAATTTCCTGGTTTTGATGGTTGTATTACACACGTATTGTGCATATACACGTGTGTATGATGTACACATATTCTTTGTGTGTGTTTGTTGTATATATGTGGGAAAAACACACTAAAGCAGGGTTTTTCAACCATGGCATTATCAGTATTGACATTTGGGGCCAGTTAATTCTTTGTTGTGGGCATTTCCTGTGAACTGTAGGATATTGAGCAACATGCCTGGCCTCTGCTAACTGAATGCCAGGAGCACTTTTCCCCTTCTTCCCCCACCTCCTGCTCCAAGTTAACAACCAAAAATGTTTTCAGATATTATTAAATGTTTCCTAGAGGGCAAAACTGCCCTTGGGTTAAGAACCACTACTAAAGTATTTGGGGATAATGGGTCATCAGGTTGGCAGCTTAATATAAAATGGTTCAGGATAAAAAAATCTCAGCAAAGTTTAAGAAGAAAATGTACAGAGAGAAAAGAATCTATAAACAGCTTCCTCAGTATATGGTAAAAATCATACAGATAAATCTTAACAGAAACATGAGAAATAAAGAAATACACAGTGATGCAATAATACAGATAATGACTTTTTTCTCATAAAATATGAAGCTAGAAAACAGTGAAATGATGAAAGAAAAAAATGTAAACCAAGATTTCTACATATAATGAAAATACCCTTCAAAGAGAAAGGTAAAATTAAGACATTTTCAGAAAAAAAAAAAGGTTAATTTGTTATCAGCCAACTTGCAACACAAGAAATGCTAACAAAAGTTTTTCAAACAAAAAGACATCAAATCAAAATTCTAATCTAGAAGTAGAATACAGAAATAATAAGTATGAGGACAAATATAAAAGACTAGAGTTTTTAATCTCTTAATTTCTTTGAAAGGCAATTATCTGTTCAAAAGAAAAAATAAAATTTCATGATGGGGCTTATGATTATATAGATAAAGTTATATTACAAAATATATCACGAAGGACATAAAGGAAATATACTTTTCCCAGTTTTCTACACTATGTGTGAAGTAGTAAAAAATTACCACTACATAGAATTTAGATTACTTAAGGATAAATTGAAGACTTTTGTAATCAATAAAAATAAGTTAATAATAAATAATATAAAGACATGCAACTAACTATGCAATGGATAAATTAAAAATGAATACTGAAAATTCAATAAAACAAAAATATGGAAAAAATAAGAATAAAAAATGAACAAATACAAAAAAAGGAATCTGTTTCATTTAACTCAAATATATATAGATCAATAGATACACATGTAAAGATAGAAATATACGTATATAATATACAGTAAATTCGTTAAATACAAATAAACTAAATTTTCTAATTAAAAGGCAAAAATTGTCACATTGGATAAAAATGTGAGACCCAAATAATGTTGTATACCAGAGACATATTTTTAATACAAGGAAAGATAGATTGAAAGCAAATATATGGACAAAGCTAGACTATGCATAAAAAAGCAGTACTATTCCAAAATGCATATCTACCTAATAATAGAGCTTCAACATACATGAAACAAAACTAAAGGTTTAATAAATAAATTGGCAATCACAGTTGAATGTTATAAAACCTTTGTCCCTAATTGATAGAACAATTCTTTGACTTATTGACAAAAACATCAGTATGGTTACAGATCCTTGAGCTTATTGACATTTATAAACTACATCAAACAAATGAAAAACGCACAGTGTGTTTTTGTGCAATTAAAGTATTCATCATGGGGAAAGGATAGTCTCTTTAATAAATGGTGTTGGAAAAGCAATATCCACATACAAAAGAATGAAACTGGACGCTTATCTTACATCATACACCAAATTCAATCCAAAATGGATTATAGTCTTATAGTCATAAAACCTGAAACTGTGAAGCTTCTTGACATTGGTCTTGGCAATGATTTTTTTCCAGACATGACACCAAAAGCACTGGCAACAAAAACAAAAATAAAGAAGTGGAACTATATCGAACTGAAAAGCTTCTGCACAGCAAAGGGAGCCATCAACAAAATGAAAAAGCAACTGATGTAATGGGAGAAAATATATGCAAACCATATATCTAATAAGGAGTTAAGGTATCCAAAATATATAAAAACATATAATGAAAACTTACAACCTAAAAGCATAAAAGCAAATAACACAATTGAAAAATGCACAAGGGATCTCAATAGACATTTTTCCAAAGAAGACATATAAATGATCAATAGGTATATGAAAAGGTGCTCAACATCATTAATCATCAGAGAAAGTCAAATCAAAACCACAGTAAGACATCACTTCACACCTGTTAGGATAGCTGCTATTAAAAGAAGAAAAAGTGTGAACAAAAATGTGGAGAAAAAGGAACCTTGTGCACTATTGGTGGGAATGTAAATTGTGACAGTCATTATGGAAAATGGAATGAAGATTCCTCAAAAAACTAAAAATAGAACTACCATATGGTCCAACAATCTCACTTATGGTTATATATCCAAAGGAATTGAGATCAGGATCTTGAAGAGATATCTGCAGTCCCGTATTCATTGCAGCATTATTCACATTAGTCAAGATACAGTAACAAACTAAGTGTCTGTCAATGGACAAAAGGATAAAAAGAAAAGTGACATATATAAAACAGTGGAATATTATTCAGCCTTAAAAAACAAGGAAATCCTGTCATCTGCAACAACATGGGTGAACCTGCAGGACACTGGGCTAAATGAAACAGGCAAATAATAAAGAAACATATTGCATGATCTCACTACATGTGAAATTAAAAAAAAAAATTAAAGTTGAACTCATGGTAATAGAGAGTAGAACAGTGGCTACCAGAGGCTGGGGGATGGGGGGGAAAAGGGAGATTTTTTTTAAAAAGAGGAAAATAGAATGGTGGTGATTACCAGAGCCCGAGGCGAGAGAGTCGCGAAGAGTTACTGTCTAATGGGTACAGAGTTTCGTTTACACAAGACGAAAAGAGTTTGGAGATGTATGGTACTGATGGGTGCAAAACAATATAAATATACTAAATTCCACTGAACATTTAAAAATGGTTAAGATAGTAAATTTTATGTTATATGTATTTTACCATAATAAAAACAACAGTAACGTTCACCATGATAGGCCATATGCTGAGCCAAACATTAAGTTCCAACAAATTTCAGGTTTTAGATCTTACATAATATATTCTCTGACCAGAGTAGCAGTTAATATGAAATCAATGCCATAAGAAATACCTAGAAACCTCCCAAATATCTGTAAATTAAAGAAAATACTTTGTCTCCCATAGTTCATAAAAGACATCAAAAGATAATTTAGAAAATAATACAAAATGATGAAAATATCATAAAATAACATCATTTATGCGGTGAAATTAAATTTGTGTTGAGAGGACAGTTTGATCATATAAAATGTTTCTATTGAGAAAACATCTACATGTTTAAAAGTCAGCTAAAGAACAAGAGAATTATAAGCAAATGAAATAAAAAGGTGGAAAAAATAAAGTAATAGAAACAGTGGAAGAAATAAATGAAATTTTAACATACTAGGAAATATTTGCAAACTGAAGAGTTGTTTTTTGGAAAAGATTCATAAAATTTTAAACCTTAGCAAGACTAATGTTAAAATAAGGATGAAAGATGGAATATCACTTCAGATCCTGCACATACTCAAATGATAATAATTGAATATTATGAACAACTTCATGCTCATAAATCTGACAGATTAGGTAAAGTTCTTCAAAGAGACAAATTACCATAGCTTATTTAAGAAGAATTAGATAACCTGAGTTCTTCTGTATCTATTAACTAAATTAAATTCATAATTTGAAAATTTCAGTCATAGATTCATGAATTCTCTCAAACATTTAAGGAAGAAATAATGGCAATTGTATATAAACTCTTCCAGAAAGTAGACTAAGGGATAAACATACTAACTTGATTTACAATCTCAGTACCACCCTAGTATCAAAATTTGGCAGAGAAATTTTATGCAAAGGTTCTTTTAAAACATTAGAAAATCAAATTCAGCAAATAGGAAAGATAATATATGCATCATGAGTAAATGGGACTTAGTGTACTAATGACAGGGTATTTTACTATCTGAAAAAATAATTCAATGTATTTGAACTTATTAAGAGAATAAAAAAGACATACCCATATGATGATCTCAATAGATGGAGAAACACTTTTGACAAAATTCAATAAGTATTCATGCTAAGCTCTCAGAGCAGATTAAAAGTAGAAGGAAACTTTCTCAGTCTTATAGAGGGGCATCTACAATATATAATACTACTGATTATACTTAATGATTATATAGTGAATGAGTTCTCCCTAATATTGGAAATGAGGCAAACATGGCTTGTCTTTATGACTTTTGCTTAACATTCTACTGGAAGTCTGAACCAGCACAATAAGCAAGAAAAATGAATAAAATACAAAATTTGGAAAAGAAGCCAAAGAAGTGTCTTATTAACAGAGGTAATCATTTATGTAGAAACTCATAAGAAATTTATAATAGAGGACACAAAATCTGTATGTAAAAATAAGGTAAATGTTATTTCAATATGCAGTTCTATTTACTAGCATCAAAAAAAAAATAATTTAACCAAAAATATACAAAAAATTCTGCTCTGAAAACCCCTAACCATTGCTGTGAGAAATTAAATAAGACCTAACTCCATATTCATGAATTAAAAGACTGAATAGACTCAATAGTGTTAAGGTGCCAAATTTAGCCCATTTGGTTATTAGATTTAATCCAAATCAAAATCCCATCAGATATTTTGAAGAAATTGACTAGTTGATATAAAAATTTATATGGAAATATATGAGACCTAGAGTAGAAAAATAAAAATGATGAAGAAGCAAAAAGTTGGAGAACTTAATATTCCTAGCTCAAGATTTATAAAAACTACCATAATGGGCTTCCGTGGTGGCGCAGTGGTTGAGAGTCCGCCTGCCGATGCAGGGGACACGGGTTCGTGCCCCGGTCCGGGAAGATCCCACGTGCCGCGGAGTGGCTGGGCCCGTGAGCCATGGCCGCTGGGCCTGCGCGTCCGGAGCCTGTGCTCCGAAACGGGAGAGGCCGCAACAGTGAGAGGCCCGCGTACTGCAAAAAAAAAAAAAAAAAAAAAAAAAAACTACCATAATCAAGACAGTGTGGTAGCAGGGTAAGTGAAGATGTGTAGGTCAACAAAGCAGGAAAAAAAAAAAGTACGAACACATATTTTGTCATTTGGTTGTCAACGAAGGCATCAAGACAATTCAAATTGGAAAGGACAAATTTTTCCAACAAAAGGAGATGAAACAACTTTATAAGCACAAAGGAAGAAAAGAAGCTTAAGTCCTGCACCACGTGATACACCAACTTAATTTCCGGTATCTAACAGATTTAAGTGTGAAGTCTAAAACTATAGAGATTCTAGAATAAAGCTTAAGAGACTATCTTCCTCATTTTAGGAAGGGAAAGATTTTTTTTTAGACAGGATATATGTACCAATAAATATAAAAGAACAAATAATAATAGAATTCCTTTAAAAAAAAAAAAAACTTCTTGCCAAAAGACTCTGTTGAAATAAAAGGATAAGCCATGGACTGGGATAACATATTTAAAACATACCTGACAAAGAGCTTGCATCCTATATAGGTAAAGAAACTCTACACATCAATAATAAAAAGACAAGCAAATTTGGCAATAACCAAAGGACTTAGATACTTAAAAAGAGAAGAATACAAACGACCAAGATTCAAATGAAAATGCGTCTAGCATCTTACACCATATGCGAAATTAAAACCACAAAGAAATATTTCCTTCCCCACTAGGATGGAAAAAATGACAACACTAAATGTTGATGAATATATAAAGCAACTCAAACTCTCATAATTTGCTGATGGAAAACTAAAATAATGTACACATTCTTGAAAACTGTTTCAGTTTCTTATAAGTTAAATATACAAGTATTCAGCAATTCTACTTCTAGGCATTTACACAAAAGAAAGAGAGATATGTTCAGAAAAAGGTTTTTACAAAAATGTTTATAGCAGCATTACTAAAAGTAACTGACATGTAGGAAAAAAACTAATGTCCATCCACAGGAAAATGGATAAAAAACTTCTGGTATAGTCATGTAATAATTAAAATGTAATTAATAAAAATAATGAACTACCAATGGATGCAACATGAATGGATATCAAGAATATGTGTGGAACAAAAATAGGCAGATGCAAAATATATAAAGTCTAAGAACATACTAAATTAATACATGGAGATAGACTTCAGAAATGGCATTGCTGGACTTCCCTGGTGACACAGTGGTTAAGAATCTGCCTGTCAATGCAGGGGACATGGGTTCGAGCCCTGGTCCAGGAAGATCCCACATGCTGCGGAGCAACTAAGCCTGTGCGTCACAACTACTGAGCCTGCGCTCTAGAGCCCGCGAGCCACAACTACTGAGCCCGCATGCCACAACCACTGAAGCCCATGCACCTAGAGGCTGTGCTCTGCAACAACAGAAGTCACCACAATGAGAAGCCCACACACCACAATGAAGAGTAGCCCCCGCTCACCGCAACTAGAGAAAGCCCGTCCACAGCAACAAAGACCCAACGCAGCCAAAAATAAATAAATAAATAATAAATTTATAAAAAAGAAGTGGAGTTGCCTATGGGAGTTGGGGGATGACTAGAAAGGGGTACAGGGAACTTTCTAGGGTGTGGAAATATTCTGTATTTTGATTAGGTTTTGGCTACATGGGTGTATATATTTCTTAAAATTCATTGACTTGTACATTTAACATTAAATCTATGCATTTCAATATAGGTAAATTTCCCTCAGTAAGGTAATGTTTCAATAATGTTAAAAAATAACGAAAAGCTAAGATTGAAAACTCAGTAGCTAAACTGAACCATCAAAGAAAGTAGAATATCTAAAGTGACATTTACAAGTGTACTGAAGCAACAGAGTTTATTTCACATCTTCAGAGTTTTGGAATACCACAAAACCTAAGCTTTATATCAAGAAAAACAATCACACTTTTCCTTTTCTCATGTCCTAGTAATAACTGCTTTGGTTGCATTAATCAAGGATTTGGTCCTATATGTTAATTTTAAGTTATTAGGGATTATTGCCAATTTTGACTCATTCATATATCCAATTTAGAATGTTGCTATCATTTTACAGTAGAAAGTACTATGATTAGTACAAAGTAAGAAGTCCTTACACCATTAGGACTAATTTTCCATAACTCTATTATATCAGGAAAGAGTGACTGATTTTTATATGCATGTTTGAATGTAGATTTTCATGGTTGTAATGGCTAGTGGCAAAGTACACATTTTATAGATATTTTAAAGGAAGATTAAGCAAGATTTCACTGCTTAGATATGTCTGTAATGTTAAGAGCTTAAAAGTCAATGAAGTTTGAAGCTACATTATTTTTGCTTTCTTCCATAGTTACTTGGAACTAGTTAGAAAAGCATGTTAAAATTCACCTTACAGAAGATAAAGCCTTTCAACATTTATTATCACCCTTCCTTATCAATTGTTACTGTCATATTTTCTGAAATATAGACTAATGTTTGAAAACAGGATAAAAAACAATTCAAATGGATGATTTTTAAAAACAGCAACATAAATATTTCAATGTAATTATGCTTCAGTGTGCAATGTGACTGCTCTTTAATACATTTATTCACATTTCTAGGCAATGTATAATAATGAACATCTTAGAGAGTAGAAAAAAAACCAAGCGTGCCTTGGCAAGTACTGAATTCTTATTCTGACCATTAAATGGTAAGCCTAAAAACTAAATTCCTATTTTTTTCAACAAATTTTGAAAATACATCTCTCAATAGCATGGATTTGAGGGCTGGGTTTCACATAAATTTTTAGAAGTGAAAAGAAGCAGTTGAAACATTCCAGTTCTTTGCTGTTTGAAATTTTCAGTAAACTTTATTTGTTCTTCAAAAGCTAAACGTATTATTCCCATTGAAGTATTAATAGTATAATTTAACTGTTCTGGAATAATTTAATTGGTTATACCATAACTTTTTCCCCCTACTTTATATAGAACACTGATACCAAAGATACATACGTAGAGAATGGACTTGAGGACACGGGGAGGGGGAAGGGTAACCTGGGACGAAGTGAAAGAGTAGCATGGACATATATACACTACCAAATGTAAAATAGATAGCTAGTGGGAAGCAGCCGCATAGCACAGGGAGATCAGCTCGGTGCTCTGTGACCACCTAGAGGGGTGGGATAGGGAGGGTGGGAGGGAGATGCAAGGGGAGGGGATATGGGGATATATGTATACATATGGCTGATTCACTTTGTGATACAGCAGAAACTAACACAACATTGTGAAGCAATTATACTCCAATAAAGATGTTAAAAAAAAAAACCATGAAGGAATTGGAAAGCAAAAAAGTAAAGCAAAAAAGTAAGTGCATAGATATACCTTCTAAAGGCAGAGATTTCAGAAAAAAAAATAATGATAGTGAAATTGGAAGACTTAAGGAAAGCTATTTATGTTACTCTGAGGAATACAAATCAATAAAAGTTCACGGCTGAAAAGTTCTCATTGATTGGAACACACTGGTAGCACAGTAATTTCAAAACCCAATGTAGGGTTTGCCAACCACACCACATTTTCTGTTTGTATCTAATAAAATGTTATGACTTCAAAACAGCTATCTCTAGTATAAGCTTCTTGAATGACTTTTTTATTCTAACACAACTAAGCTGAAATCAGGACACTTGAAATATGGTTTCAAATAATCATAAAATCTTTTTATATTTCAAAGTTGACTTCATGAATGTTGTTGGGAAATATTCACCAGTTAGAAGCGTGGTAAAAAATAATACAACTGCTTGATTATATTTCTAGAAATTCCTTAAATTTCCCATGAATGCAGTTTTTTTGCAGAATACTACTTACTTATCCTCTGTTAATTCTTTAGCCATATCTAACCCAATGGAAGTCAGTTAAGTCTCTTCATGCTGCAATGCCTGTGTAAAGTTTTTTAGTAGGTCTTAGTGTAAGAGCAGGGAATCACTTTTCTAAAAGGTGCTTTAATTTCTATGCTGCTTTAAAATACATTCCTTCTGTAAGTACTTTTTTTTTTTTTTGGCTGCGTTGGGTCTTCGTTGCATGCGGGCTTTCTCTAGTTGTGGTGAGTGGGGACTACTCTTCGTTGCGGTGTGTGGGCTTCTCATTGCGGTGGCTTCTCTTGTTGCAGAGCATGGGCTCTAGGCACATGGGCTCAGTTGTTGTGGCTTGTGAGCTCTAGAGTGCACGCTCAGTAGCTGTGGCACACGGGCTTAGTTGTTCCGCGGCATGTGGGATCTTCCCGGACCAGGGCTCGAACCCGTGTCCTCTGCATTGGCAGGTGGATTCTTAACCACTGTGCCACCAGGGAAGCCCCTGTAAACACTGTTGATCAATATATCTGCCAAATCAACTATAATACTTTAACTGAACAAAGGAATAAACCCTCTCCAAAAGGAAAAGTCTCATCTACAACAAGCCATGTATTCCAAGAGAAAAAGAAACACCGAAAGGAGGGCTTGAAGAATTAGAAACTGATTATCAAATTTTCTTGAATAAATTTGTAATGTTTTGCAAATTAACAACTTAACATTATTTTTATGATTTTCAAAATATATTCCATTAATTTACCACTCAGTGCATTGCTCAGCCAACAGATTTATACTGCATTCACAACTTTGTACACAGAGGGAAACCTTTTTATGAAAAGTAACCTATATAGATAAATAATACTAATAAGCTACCACACTAGAATGTCAGCTACATGAGGGCAGTCTTCAGTTGCTTTTTCAGTGCTATTCTTCTGATGCCTAGAATAGTACCAGTCCTGGAGTAGACATTCTATCAATGGTTGTTAATGAGTGAATACATATGAAATGAGTTCTCCAAGCTCTACATTATTTCATAAATGCCTTTTAAATCCTATGGGGCACTGTCTGTGTCTCATGACTTAAGTGTTTAAACATATTGTTTCCCCACTTCATTCATCAGGTCTCAGCTCAAATGTCACTTTCCTGATGGCTGAAGCCTGGATTAGATGCCCCTATTATGTGCATCCATAGAAGCTTCCACATTCTCTATCATCATATTTATTTATAAGTTTATTTATGTATATCCTCCAAAAGAGTGAGCTCCAAAAGGGCAGGTAGGTATTTAGCTTATATTCCCTGGACTCAATAAATATTTCTTCAATATATAAAAAAGAATTATTAATCATTACATGAAATCATAAATCATTAACAAGGACAGAACCTAAAAGGCAAATAAATACCAGAAGACACACAAAAACAGGAAACACAAGTTTATTCTAGGGTAGATCTATGGTGGAAACCCAGCTAAAATACAACAGTCAGATTTTTCTATAGAGCTGGAGATATATCTGACAAATGGAACTTGAATAGTCCAAAAGGAAAAGCGTTGGCATTCTTACGAGGTTAGACTTAAAAAAAAACAAAAAACTTAGAACAAAAGGGAAGAGGATCAAATTCTATAAAATAAAGATGACAACATTTGAAACTCTTCACCAAA
The DNA here is from genome assembly GCF_963924675.1 of Phocoena phocoena. Lineage (NCBI taxonomy): Eukaryota > Metazoa > Chordata > Mammalia > Artiodactyla > Phocoenidae > Phocoena > Phocoena phocoena. The sequence goes on along the minus strand of NC_089236.1, from coordinate 62,916,330 downwards.
ATATGAAATACTGTAAGGCAGGGACAACCCTAAAGTTTAAAATCTAGTATGATAGGGAGAACCAGGCTTCTTTTTAACTAATATGGGCAACATGTCATTCATTACATTTAGATGTTGCAGAGGGCACCATTAAATCCCCTACAGTAAGCTTATCAACCTTGGCACGCTTGACATTTTGAGCTGGAAAATTCTTTGTTATGACAACCAAAAATTGCTCCAGACATTGAAGACTGACACCTGAGGGGCAAAAATTGCCCCTGGTTGTTCTGTAGTATTAAGGTAGATTTAATTAAAAGCATAGAAGATAAAGTGATGGATTTGCAGTCAATTTGATGATATTTATATTGCACTGCTAAACTTTGAGTATGATATGTCTACAAAATATCTGCACTGTAACTTCAAACAAATATTGACCTGAAACCCCTCTGTTGCAAGATAGAAAATCCAGCAATAACAATATATAGTTAAGCGCTCAGTTTGGTATATAGGAAGAGAGAACAAAGAAATCTAAATTCCTGACTCATCTTTGCCCCTACCCTGTTAGACCTTGAGCAATCCTCTTTAAATTTTGTCCCACACTATCCTCATCTTTAAACTGAAGGCATGAATGACTTGATGTTGTAGTCCCTTTCAGATCGAATATTCCATAATTATATGACATCATCTCATGCATATTTCAGAAGCAACTGAAAAAAAACAACCACTCCCTTCTTGATATATGCATCGTATGGCACCACAGCTGACATTAAACATAAAAGATTTTTATAGATTGTGTGATTTTTGGAGTTTTCCCTTCATCAATAGATATTAGTTGAAGATGACTGAAATTCTACTATTAGAAACTAATATTTTGTTCTTTGACTTAGGGCAATAATTTTCAAACTGTGCACTATAGATACTCAGGGGTATACGTTACAGGGCAGATAAGCAGATAAGCAGGTAATGCTCCAGACCCCCTCCAACAATCCAAACAGAATACAGAAGATTTCATCATTTTATTTATTGAAGTTCAGCAAGAAAACTGTTTGAACATAGGACTTGGCTAGATATGAAAATCACTGAAAGCTTTTATATATGTGTGTGTGTATGTATGCATATATATCTACACATACACACACACATATATGCGTTTTTGCAAGTGTCTGTAGGGCTATTAAACCATGTGTGGTACACTGACAATGAATTGCAAATTTCACTCACTCTCCTTTTCAAAGTAGTTTTGTCAGGGGAGATGGTGCTTCTGTAGAGAGCATTGTCTGGGATAAACAAGCTTGGAAAGTCAGACACAAAAACACTGGTAATTCTGAGTGTAGGAATATATGTCATGTCATCCTCCTAAAGGGGCAGGTGGCAGTGTGTTGAGAGTTGCGTGGTTTTGAAACAGGCATGTATATGATATGAAGACCCAATAGGAGCAACGCATGCATTATCACACCGAGGAAAGATCTATAGGTTTGTAACACATGGGTGAAAGGGAGAGATTTTAGAATTGCAGAGCTAGCAGGAAAAGCTAAGAGGAGTTTACCACTTTCTTTTAATAAACCAAGAGCTAATTTTTACATAGCATCTCTAAAAATTGTATCACATTTAAGCATTACTGGATTCAAAATAATAAAATATCCATAGCCAATGTGATTAAGCCTTGAAGATAATCATACTGCATAAAAAACATCTTTTAAGAAATACCTGGATTTTTTTAAAGCTACTCATTATACAAGGCTACTGGCATAATATCTTGTAAATTATTTGCATAGCAATTCACTTTCAAATACACAGGACTTTTAATGGATCAAACTCTGGAAATCTCTGTAGAAGACACATTGGAAATCTTGACCACCACGGTTTAAGAGATTAGTTCAAATACTGAATTTCTCTAATCTAGTTATCAACATATACCTCATTTATGAAACAAGTTCGACTACTCCCAAACACCCTCCTTTCCACCTTTGTCACTGGCTCCATCTACTTCCTCCTTCTCCTCCATTTCTACTTCCTTCTCTTCTGACTCTCGAAAGCACAGCCCTCTCCAGAAAACATTCTGTAGGCAAGGCACCTCTGGCACGTTCCTAAATGCACCCCTCTCTCACTGTATCCACTTCAACCCTCTCCGCCCATCATAGCTCCAGAGGACAGGGATGAGCCTATTTACAGCTTTCATTCCTAGTTTCTGCCATTGTTTGTGGTATGTCGGAACATCCAGTAAGTATTCTTTCAACTAAAAAACTGAATAAATAATTTCTGTCCAGGTCATCCAACAAACAAACTGAGAGGCCACACTAAAGAACTGAGCTTCTAACAAAACAGAGCAAATCACTTTTCTGGGTGAAGTAAATAAGGGATAAAATGGACAATCAAATAAAAACTGGCATTCAAATACTCAGTATCAAACTTGTTCAAATCAGTAATCATGACTCTTAGATGAAAAGTTTAGGACAGAAAAGAAACAGCCTATGTCTTCACTGTGAACTGATTTATTCACTATCCAAAAACCAAACAGGTACATGAAATAAGTAACAGCAACTGTTACTACTACAGTCCTACTACTATACTATACTACTACTACTGTTACTACTACAGTCCTACTACTATACTATACTACTACTACTGTTACTACTACAGTCCTACTACTATACTATACTACTACTACTGTTACCACTACAGTACTACTACTATACTATACTACTACTACTGTTACTACTACTCTAGAAGGCTACTTCTATACCTAAATATAAAAAGTATTTTGCTCAACTAGAATGATGTTCTCCAAAATAATGGAAAGAGTATAGCACCCAAGAATGTATTTTCTATTACAAGTCTACAAAGAATAACTATTTTATTGAACAATCAGACATATGGTCATTAAAGGGCATTTATTTTGAAAATGAGATAAAATTTCTTGCCAACATATGTCTTTATTTAAAAAATAATCTCAGAGATAATTAAACCAGGAGATGTAATTCCAATTATACTATCAACAAGATTAGGAGAATTTTTTTAAATTGTACCATTAGTTCTAAATACTCCCTTATCTCCTTCCTTTTATAAGATATATTTTAACCAGGGAAAATATTTCTCATTATTCTTTTGATGTTACTAACTTTTTCTTCACTTTGAAATTTGGAACCAAAGCAGAAGTAGTACATCAAATCTTACAGGAAACAATTATTTTCCCCTCTGAATAATAAACCAGGATCATAATTCACAACAGCTGAAAGAAAGGAGACCGTGTCTAACTGTACATAGTTTCTCTTTGAATAGAGCATTTTTTTCCTCATTGATCTATGACACAGTTACCATAAAGGCAATAATCTGTTCTAATCTAAGTGTGTATGTATATGTACAAACATAATAACTGTCATGCAGAAACCTATTTAACTGCCAACAGAAATGAAGTCTGTTTTAAAAGTTGCTACTCACAGTAATTGTATTTCTAATTGTCAATCATACTTTCATACCTATTTCAACTGCACAAAATTATAATGAAGCATATATTGTTTCATTGAACTTGGTCTCCAATGATTTCTCTAATTTAGGGAGAAATATACATTTTTTCCATTAATATTATCCATTTTCTCAAAAGCCTCTTTGATTCCCACAAACACTGAGAAACTTTCTCTCATTCTAGGGTACTTCCAAACCTTTCTTTAGAGCACTAAGATTGGCCAATTTGATAAAAGGAAACAGGAGAGTGCTTGCAGGAGCAAAAACAGTTGACCACACTTGCAGAGGCATCCAAGTGTTTAGAATTACGCTTAGCTCTCTCCATTCTGTCTTCAGTAAAGAGCCATTCAAAAGTCAAAAAAAACCACAAAACAGTCAATGGATGGGAAGCCTAAGCACGCAGGTGCTTCAGTCTGAGAATCTGCCCTCCACTCTGTGAATTTTCACTTCACAAAAGATACAAATGTCCTAAAGCTGCTTCACTTACTCCAAAAGTTACTACTTAAACATCACATTCAGTTTACACGTTTACTTCTATTCCAAGGAAGTACTAATTTACTAAACCCATGACTTATAAAAGAGTGAAACTTTCAAAAAAACCCTAAAACCTGAAATTGTTACCCTAGGTGAACTTAGCATTTACTGCATTACAAATATGGTCAATAGGTGTTGTTTTTTTCCTTCAAGATAAAACATGAAACTTGTGTTTATAAGCTAATTTGCGAGGTTGTGAAATGAATCTAATGATATTAGGATTCTGTTTGCTTACATGATTTAGTAAGTTGCATGTGCATGTCAGGGAAAGGCTAGGTAATGTTTAAAATTTCTCACAACCACACATATACTTTTCATGGAATGTACGGGGAGCCCCAAAAATCCTTCTGTGTAGAAGGAAGAAACAGTTTCCCACATGCCCATTCAATTGTGCATAGATTTAACTGTCCACTGTGTCTCTTTCAGCCAAGAGGGAAAGATAATGGGGACTGAAATGAATGACAATGATTAATGCTCCAGTTAAAGTGTTATTAACCATGGTCTAATTTAGCCATGATCTAACAAACTGCTATGGGGTATGTACTACTGTCTCCACTTTACTGATGAAAAAACAGAAGCTTAGTGAATTTAAATATTCTTTGCAAATCATGCATCTTATAAGTGAAAAATCTTGAATTTTAACCAAGTTTTATTTCTTAAGGGAGAATAATAACAATATCCCCTTACAGGGTTGTTATAAGATTAAGTTAGAAAATATAGGAAAAGCACTCAAACAGGTTAATAATATTTATTATTTTTATTAATAGTCTATTTAGTCTATTTTTATCAATAGTCTATTGATGGAATAGTTCCTTTCTTCATAAAACCCTACAGGTAGAACAGAATTGCGGGAGAAGAGCAAAGGACTTTTGCTTGTGCCTTCCTGGTTGAGGCAAAATTGAATTCATGCATTAAGATTAAATGACTCAAAAAAGCAAACTCTTGCCAATTTTTGCAGTTTAGAAATATCTAAGAATTCTGTGTTGAGATGTGACACGAGAACCCAATAAATAAGCTTCACTGATTTAAAACAAAGAAACACACTTTAAAAAATTCTCAAAGGTCAAACATTAAAGACATTAATTATTGTTTCATAAAAATAGAATCCATGAGTTTATTACTAGCATTCTTTTGTGTGGATGATCATTGTATATTAAATATCAGAGCCATCCTAAAATAACAGCCTTGTATCATGTTTGGCTTTATGAATAAATCCTATGTTCTCCATCCTTCTCAGAGATGAACTACTGCACCCTTTTAGTTTTCAGTGGTAGAGGCAAGGGCTTCGAGAAGAGTATCCTTAACTTTTTTCTCACTAAGGTTAATATGAAAGTTCCCACAGTAATCAAAGGTTATTCCAAAGCAGAGTTGATTGCTACATTTTCAGGACTCTTGCAAGCCACTTGGGGTCATCATTGGTAGTTTGAAATTGGCTGTGGTGAGAATATTTACACCGTTATACTACGGAAATTGACAAACGCTACAAATCAGGGGTTTTTAATTTTCTCCAGAGAGACAGTTAAAAATTTACTGGCACACCGCAGTTCTAAGCCTACCCTTTCTATTAAGACAAAAGGAAACAAATAACAATCACAACAAAAATTTTTATGTTATCATATTACCATATTACTCTATTGAAAAGTTGTCTATTAAAGGAACCTTGACTTTCCAAAGCTAAACACTTCATGCCATCTTTGGTTACAATTCATTTTTACCCTGATAGGAGCCATATTTCTTTCTCCGTTTAACTCTTGGTCTCTCAAAAATTACCAGATCTTCTTAAACCTAAAAAACATTGGCCCTGTAATATCCCTTTTAGCCACTGTGTCCCCTTAGTCTCATTCCTTAGATTACTGCAGTCTAGTATCTGCAACCACAACTCAAATGAGACTGCTCTCTTAAAGATTGTGGAAGACATTGTGTGCACCACACCAAATCCCACTGACCAGGCCAGAGTCCTCCCCTAGATGCTGGGCTGCTGGCTGCTGAGGGTCATTAAGACACCTTTCTTGGGTTAATGCCCTTGGCCGAAGGAAACCTCCTGCCTGGAGTTTCATACTTGCAATCACTAGCCCATACCAATGACTGATTGATGTAGGTCTATAAAGGCCCAGGCCATTCTTCTCAAGACTCTGGTGCAATCCCTACTCTAGAGCTCCCCATGGAATCATGCTGAAGCTAGTCTCCATGCCAGCTTAGCTTGTTTCCTTCCCGTATCATGATTCCCTGATAACTTCAGAAGTTTCCTCGGAAAGCAATCCCTCAATAAATCACTCGCACTAGAATCTCAGCTTCCAGGGAACCCAGTCTTAAAAATCACTGATGATCTGCTTCCCAAATCCAGCATCCTTTTCTCTCTCTCTCTTTTTTCTTAAAGGACATCAATTTATCATATCTTTAAAAAAAAAAATTCATTCATTCTGCCTGCGCCGGGTCTTAGTTGTGGCATGTGGGATCTTTGTTGCGGCATGCGGACTTCTTAGTGGCAGCATGCAAACTCTTAGTTGCGGCATGCATGCAGGATCTAGTTCCCCGATCAGGGATCGAACCTGGGCCCTACGCATTGGGAGCACAGAGTCTTACCCACTGGACCACCAGAGAAGTGCCCAGCATCCTCTTTTCAATCTTCATCCTTCTAAGACTCTATGTAACTTCTAAAATTGTTGATTGCCACTACCCTTCTTGAAATTGTATTTTTTCCGAAGTAATTAAAATAAGACTATTTCATGGTTTTCACTATATTCTTTCTCACTGTGTTTTGTTAAAGCCTACATTCCCTTCTCTTATACTTTACTTCTTATCCTGGTAAAATCTACCATGAAGCTTCAATATTAGATAGATATAAAACTCCCAAATGTATATTAATTTCCCATGCCTAAAAGAGTACCCCTCCACAAAAAAAGTGTCTGTGTCCCTTATCTATGGAAGGCATCACTCTCCCTGAAGCCACCAAAGCTTGAAATCGTGAGTTCATTCATCTTTAATCCTTTATCTTCTCCCTTACTTCTCATACCAGTCCGTCACCAAGTCATGGCAATAGGAAATGCACTTTATTTTTTGCAGATGTTTTCTCCTTTTTATTAACATCGCATCTGGAAAGTTTATCTTTCACCAAAAATTCTTTCAGATACAACCAAATGTATCTCCCTTCCCTCAATATGCTGGGCCAGCCACATGTGCTTCATATAGCCGCTAGCATTGTTTTTCTAAAAATGTGTTATGACTCTATCATTTCCCTATTTAAGAACTTTGCAGATCTCCACGTTTTTTTATAAGAAATTTAAAATTGTTTTTATCCCATTTTCTGCCAACTTTCCTCAGAAAACCCATGGTCTACCAATACCAGTCAATTTGCCACTCCAAAAATACATCACACATTTGCATATTTCAGTGGCTGTGTTCATGTTTCTCTCTCTTCCTGTAATGCCCCTGCCCCTTCACACACTAGCTCATGTGACTCCTTATATGGCTAAATTCCAATGACTCACCTTTAATGCAGTACTTCAACCAATGCATTTTCCCTCCCTCCTTCATGAGCCCAAAAATGTATATAAATACATTTTTATATATTTATTATTAAGGTTAGATATTTTGGCATATTTATAGCTTTATGTATATATGTTTTCTTCCTAGAAGGCTGTCTATAAATACTCAGAAACATGAAGATCACTAATCATCACTTTTTATGTCTATTCTGGTGTGTAGCGTAGGGCATTACACAAAATAGTAGGTGAGTAAATGTTGGAACTCATTTCTAAAATTAGGAACTACACAATAAATCAACAATCATGGCTTCAGCAGATTTATGTTTCCTATTCAAATAAAATCTTTAAAATATAATAAGAAAAAAGAGATAATAAACTTCCAAAATAAAAGACACTGAAATACTGTCAAGTTAACACAGCTAATACTAGAAAAGCATTAGTTGACACATGTGATGCAATTCAAGTTATTTGTTATCAATCTATTTTCATGTTAAGGTCTCAGGAGGAGTCCATTAAAGATAATTCAAATTTTAAAGCTCATATCCAACATTTTAAATACTACCTCTGCTCAGATTTTTGAAAATCTTGAGCAACATGCATAAAATTAAAATATAGGCTGTCACTGAGAATATAAAATAAATATCATTCTTATGAGTCAAACTTGCCTCGTGAGTCTTCTTTAAAAAAAACAGCATTCCCTTTTGGCAGCAGTATAATTCAAATCACAGAAATTTTAAATATTTAAGAAAAAACAAAATATATTCTTAAATGATAAACTTTTGAAACAAAATGTTTTTATTCTTCCATCCTTTATTTGTTTTATACCATCAACTAGATAAATGTTAAGTGAATTCCTTGCTTCAAAATATGTTCACATTCCTTTGCTCTAAACCCAAATATGTCTAAACTAGGAAAGAAACCCTTTCTGAATCTTAGAATGTAATTTTATTCTTTAAGGCTTAGAGATGCATGGTATGTACAAAAATCAAAGGAAGTCTCAAAATTCCTGCAAGAAATAAGGTCATGTTTACACAGAGTGGAAGGATAGAATCAAAATTCAAATACTCCTTCAAAATGGTTGTTCTTTGCTAGCACAAACTGGAACTTTTATTGTACTAACAAGAGTATGAATCACTAAGTCCAGCTGACACTAAAATATCCCAAAAAGATCGTGTCTCTTGACAAATTTAAATAGAACTTCAGTCTGCACATGCATGGGCTCTAAAACGCGTTGATATAGTTTGCCAGTTGTACTTATGTTTGTTCTACTTGAGGTAACTCATTGACTTCCCTTCTTTCCTCCTTTCTTTCCTTCCTTAGGTTTTCTAAGCTACTCTAAATTACTAGCATAAATTCAAAGCCTAAGTTATTTCTGCAAAGAGTAAATACCATTAGCATTATGTATTGGCCACCTTCATAAAAGTGACTGCTTCTACAATGATAGCATTTCTCTCCATAATCTCTAAGTGCGGCAAAATAATTTCGATGATATAAACAGCATTTAGCACATTATATTACTCTGAAAAACAGATGATTTTTTTAATGTAAAATGCTATCGAAGCATTCACTTAAACATAACCATTCAATTTTCTACCTTAAGCCCAAAAGCTCTCTTTGCTGGCATAGGTATTTTTCTTTATCTAGCAGGCCTGATGTTGCAGGCCCTTTTCTCACTCCATATTCTGTGAGACATGCTCAAAGTCTCTTCCCATTCAATTTATGACATGATTCATTGAATGCTACAGCCTACTTGAGAATTTTTTAACATTTTCCAGCCCTGCAGTAGAAATCCATTTTTCCGATAAGAAATGTAGTGATGACCCTGTCAGCTAAGTACCCTAATTCATCTGTCTATGTGAGAAAGCTCTTCCTCCAGGCTCCTTCTGAATTCATATATGGATTGTTCTGTATGGATTAGCATCTTCGGAGAGTAGCTTTCATTTTTCTTTACAAATTAAATATATATATATATATATATTTTACAGTTCCAAAAGTAGTAGATAAAAATCAATTCAGAATATTATGATCACATTTTTCTGGTTCTTAGGGATTTATCTACAGTTATGAGATGAAAGAATTTACAAAATAGAGTGTACTACCAGAGCATTAAAAATGAAGCAGATATCTCTGGACTCACGCTACGCTATTAGCAGCAGAAATTTTTCTAACCAATGCAATATTTACTCTTAATTCACAAATATACTCCAAGTATTTAAAATTGATACTTGAATATTGGTGAACACTTAAAAGCACCTAAATATCCTTTTTAAAACCAGAAAAATAAGAATCTATAAATTATTATGTGACTAGCATTATAAGTTATCAAAATTAGGTAAAATTTCTCCAGCTAAATATATGGGATTGTTTGAATATAAAATACACTGTAAGTATGAAATCACATGGTCAAATGTGATTAACTCTCAAGGGAGAAGGACACACAAGGGCAGTTTTGCTCGACATCCCACGGGTTGTTTGTGTAATCTATTGGTCTATTTTATTCTCAGAGGGTTTTATGAAAGGGTGTTCTGACCCAGTGCAAGCTTCATTATATCCTGAAGCCCTTAATACAGTGTTCTCAGGATTTATAACCTGCAGTGGACATTGACAGCTGCACCTTCCCTAACCTGGTTTAGCTAGCCTATTCCATCACCTGCACACACTTCCATTCATTCAATCTTATTGAGTATCTCCTACGTGTGATGCACTGAGTTAGATGTCAAGTAATACAAATGGTTGCTAAATAAAAAGATGAGTAAGACAAAGTCTCTAATCTCAAAACTCTTAAAATCTAGCAAAGGAGACAGTGATGTGTAACTATAGTGATAATATAAAATATAGTACCTAATTGATAAAAGTGGGAAATATGTATTTTTTTAATTTGGGAAACTCTTCAAGAAAGAGTTGCCATCGAGCTGAATCTTGTCAGTTGAATATGATTTTTGCAGGCAGAGATGTGGGAAATGAATTCTAATTCAATAAAATGGCTTGACTTATTACAGAAATAAATGTTATGTGTATGGCAGATCTCAGGAACCATGAATAATTCACTATCGCTAGCACATAAGGAAAGAAGAATTCTAGAAGGAGAGAAATTATAAAAAGCAAATTCCAGACCATGATAGAGGGCCTTAGTTACTATCACCTCTACATTAGATTTTGTTCATTGTCATTGAGTTGTGTGTGAACTTTGTTTCAGCAAATTCTGAGACCTTCCTGATGATACTAAATATGTACTATCTCAAAGGAAATCACAGCCATCCTTTTATGATGATTAATAATTATCTTACTCTCTCATAACACATCATAACAAGCAGGGTTAATAAACTGACAGAACTTTTCAGTATCCAGGGCAACAAAACATAGACAGTTTTGGTACAGATTTCAAAACTACGGGGTGAAAAAATTATGTATTCAAACATTTCTGAAGCTCTTATTTCAGCCCAGACCAGCACAGTAGGCTCATGTGTATGAATTAGTTTCTAAAGAGAAAAACTGAACTATCTTCCCAAAGCACTGAGTGAAGGATGAAGGATTGTCTGAACCAAATAATTTTCTCCAGAGTCAAGAGACTCTTGAAAAAAAATTAGCTTGATGATATTTAAGAAATTTCTATTAACTTTCAATCATACATACACAAAAAAGGGAGTAATATCCCCATATTTCCACACCCCTACAAAAGACAGCAGTAATGCTCAATGCTGATGTAGATGCAAAGGAATGAGGAATGAATTGCCGGTGGGAGTAAAAATTGCTAGAACCCTTTGGAAAATAATGTATTAAAATATCAAAAGTCCAAGCGATGCAAATGTAAATATAAAAATCTGAGCAATCCCTATAGAAATTCTAGTATATGTACACAAAGTTGTATGCTGTTATTCACTGCACATTGTAGGGGCAAAAAAAAAAAACTTTCAGAAGTATTCATTTAGAGGGAAATAACTGAATCAATTTGGCTAAAGCATATTATCAAATACTACGCAATTACTAAAAAAAAAAAACCTAGTGGAATATTTACACATCAGCTAATGAAAGGACTACAACATTATGATGAGAGAGAAAAATTAGAGTTGAATGTGGGTAGTAAGTATATAGAATAATCATGTCTTTGTAAATATTATCACTAACAAAAACCTTGTTATGAGTATATATGTATGTAGGAGCATGAAAGCATGGTAGTTACATTTCTTGCTATTAGCATGACTGCTACTGAGATACATTTTTTAAAATTAAGAGAATGAAACACATAATTCTAAAAGACACATGTACCCCAATGTTCACTGCAGCACTATTTACAATAGCCAGGGAACGGAAACAACCTAAATGTCCATGAACAGAAGAATGGATATAGAAGATGTGATACACATATACAGTGGAAAATTACTCAGCCAAAAAAGGAATGAAATTGGGTCATCTGTAGAGACGTGGATAGACCTAGAGACTGTCATACAGAGTGAAGTAAGTCAGAAAGAGAAAAACAAATATCATATAGTAACACATATATGTGGAATGTGAAAAAATTGGTATAGACGATCTTATTTAGAAAGCAGAAATAGACACACAGACATAGAAAACAAACATATGAATACCAAAGGGGGAAAGGCGGGGGATGGGATGAATTGGGAGATGGGGATTGACATAAATACACTCTTTTGTTTATAAATTTATTTTTTTGATTTATTTATTTTTGCTGCGTTGGGTCTTTGCTGCTGCACACAGGCTTTCTCTAGGTGCAGCGAGTGGGGGCTACTCTTTGTTGCAGCGTGCATGCTTCTCACTGCGGGGGCTTCTCGTTGCAGAGCACGGGCTCTAGGCACGTGGGCTCTAGAGCGCAGGCTCAGTAGTTGTGACGCAAGGGCTTCGCTGCTCCTCGGCAAGTGGGATCTTCCCGGACCAGGGATTGAACCCCTGTCCCCTGCGTTGGCAGGCGGATTCTTAACCACTGCACCACCAGGGCAGTCCCATACACTACTGATATAAAATAGATAACTAATGAGAACCTACTGTATAGCACAGGGAACTCTACTCAGTGCTCTGTGGTGACCTAAATGGGAAGGAAATCCAAAAAAGAGGGGATATATGTATATGTGTAGCTGATTCACTTTGCTGTACGGTAGAAACTAACACAACATTGTAAAGCAACTTTACTCCAATAAAAATTAAAAAAAAAAAAAAGAGAGAGGATGAATCACATACCAGCATTGCACCCTGAGCTTCAAATCTACTCAATAATAGGACGCATGTGGAAAGAGCCTGACAGAAAATTTTACAATTCTCCTCAAGCTTCTTGACTCACTACCACTCACACTGATGACCATGTCTCCCAATTTACACAGAAAATAAAGGGCCCCTGACTAGGAAATTCTTCATCTTTCTACCCACCAACGTACAAAATTGTCCATATTTATTCCCAGTCTATTCCTCCACCCCAGTGGAACGACGGTCTCCCCCCCACGCAAAGCTAATGCCTACTTCTGTGCTCCCTGGATTCTTCTCCCACTCTATCTCTGACTGATTTTAACATTTATACCTCCATGCAAACCTTCCCTATCTGTGAACATGCATAAGTCTCTCTTTTCTTAAAAACAAGACAAAAAGCCCACAACCTCCTTTGATCTAATGCCCCCCTCCTGGCATGTTATTAAAATTATTTAATAATCATACAGCATCTCTCGTACAAAAGTTTGAGTCAGGGCCTGTGGTTCCCATTGAACTAAGAGCTCCTCTTAGTTTCTGGATCTTGGGATGGTCATTGAGCTCCTGTGCAGTGTCCACGACAGCTGGGATGGCCGAGGGCATTAAGAAAGCTTGGGCAGTGGCTATCCACCACATTTTCTGTTGTTATTAATTGCCAAATTTTGAAAGTCAAAGTTTCAAAATCTGTCAAAATTTTGACAACGAAGAAGGCATTCCATTGTATATTAGCTGACTCTAACCTATTTACCATCCCATTTCTTATCTTTCACAGCACAATTCTTGAAATAAAAGTCCACCAGACTATAATTACAATGATTCGTTAAACTGCTATTTATCACCAGTACATGCCTAGTAGAAGAGACAAAATCTTGAACACTGACTATGCCAAATGCTGGTGAGGATGTGAAGCAAGAAGAACTCTCAGACACTCCTGGTGAGAATGCGAAATGGTTCAGCCCCTTTGGAAGACAGCCTGGCTTTTCTTACAAACTAAACATACTCTTACCATTTTGTCTAGTAATCACACCCCTTGGAACTTCCCCTCAAAAGCTGAAAACTAACGTCCACACAAAAGCTGCACAAGGATGCTCACAGCAGCTTTATTCATAATCGCCAAAACTTGGAAGCAACCAAGATATCCTTCAGTAGATGAACTGATAAACTACGGCACATACAGGCAATGGAATATATTCAGTGCTGAAAAGAAATGAGCGATCTAACCACGAAAATACATGAAGGAAACTTAAATGTATGTCTCTAGGAAGCCAGCCTGAAGAGGTTACATACGCTGTGAGACCAACTATGTGACATTCTGGAAAAGGTAAAACCATGGACAGTAAAAAGATCACTGTTTGCTTATTTACAAAACAAAAACAGACCCACAGATTTACAAAACAAACTTGTGTTTACCAAAGGGGAATGGTGGGAGGGGGGAGGGATAAATTGGGAGTTTGGGATTGACATATACACATTAGTATATTTAAAATAGATAAGCAACAAGGACCTACTGTATAGCACAGGGAACTCTCAATATTCTGCAACAACCTAAATGGGAAAAGAATTTGTAAAAGAATAGATACATGTATATGTATAACTGAATCACTTTGCTGTACACCTGAAACTAACACAACATTGTTAATCAACTATACTCCAATATAAAATAAAACAGCAAATAAATAAAATTAAACTTAAACAAAAGAAACTTCCAAACCTGGAAAAAGAAAAAAAATAGATCATTGGTTGTCAGAAGGTATGTTCGGGGAGGGATGAATAGATGGATTTGTAGGGCAGTGAAACTACTCTGAATGATACTGTACAGACGGATTGATGTCATTATAGAGATTCAAACCCATAAAATGTACAACACCACGTGTGACCCCTATGGTAAACTATAGACGTTGTGTGATTATGATGTGTAGGTGTAGGTTCATCAGTTGTAGCAAAGGTACCCCTGTGGTGGAGTGTTGGGGGATGCTGATAATGAGGGAAGCTCTGCATATGGATAGGGGCAGAAGGGAAATCTCTGTACACCCCTCTTAATTTTGCTGTGAAACTAAAACTATTAAAAAAAATTTTTTTTAACTCCGTATTCCTATTTATCCCTCAGTTCAGGTCTATCCAATTTAATCCACAGATTAGCACCGAAACGTTTCTCGTTGGCGATATCCACTGAATCTTCTAATTGCCCAAACTACCCTCTTGAATACATCTGAAGATAGGCCTCTCTGCTCCCTTTGTCACTTCACTGCTGAATGTGTCCTCTCTTAATTTCAGTACATTATTCTCTCCAGGTTCATCTACTATATCTCCTGCTGCTCTGCTTTGGTGATTCAAAGGTCATATCTTTGGCTTTCTGGATTTTGATTCTAAACACTCTCCCCGGGTGACCTCATCCATGTCGCTTTCTCACCTCTTACTGTGACATCCAAATTCATAGCTTTGTCTCTCATTTCTCTCTAGAGAATCTGATTCGTAATCCCTGACTCCCTGCTCATCTTATTAGAGCCAGCCTCCACTCTGCAGTGAAGGTGATTCTACTTTAGAGTGTGATGAGTATGGCATAATAATGGCCTAACTACACAAAAGTTATTAATATGGAACACTGTTTAACAGAGTCAGACAGGTGCAAATGTTAAATGGCAGAAGAAATTATACAAAGTTACCAAAACACAACTCAATGCCGTGTTCCACAGCTAAGGAAAGCAAGAAAGTCCACACAGTTTGCTGGCTCCAGTCTCTATGGGATCACTGACTGGAGATTTTGTTTCTTTCTTTCCTTTTTTGTTAATTTAATGTTTCCCCTGCAGTCTAAAAGGCTAATGAAGCTTCAAAAGTTCCCACCAAGGTCCCACACTGTAACTTATGCAGAAGAAACTGGGTCATTAAACTAAAGGTCTCTGGATGAGTATCTTCTTTAACAAGCATAAAGGTGATCTTGACCTGTACTGTTATTCAGGGAATAACTTTCCTGATTCCCAAAAATAGAACCATAATTGAGTCTCACACATGAAAGGCAATCAGATCAGGAAGTTTTTGGTTAATTTTGCTTTCCTGTAGAATGGGATCTTGACAAAAATCTTCTTTTAAAATAGGGGGTTCTAATAAATAGTTGTTTAGACAGTCATTTTATTTCTCAGAAATTCATGACAGATACAAACAATTATGGACATTTTAAGTTTGCCTAAGGAGTAAGAGAAATACATATATTTTATTTCAAATGTCAAATTATCAATATACCATAGTTTTAATTCCAGATGTAATTATTTTTAAAAACCCTTCAATTATTAAAAACTGCCAAACTATTCAAGTTGGCAATATATTTGCAAAATTATGCCAAGAAGTCAAACAATCTAACTACTAAAGAAGCAGATTTCTCTTCTATTTGGGCATAATAAAAGTATTTTAAGTAGCAAATAAAATGGTTGGAATATAAATATTTTGTCCCAGTCAGTTAAAATCTACCACCTGGCATAAACCTAAGGAGTCTACAGTGTGAATATAAATACAGTGGCAAATATAAACACAAAGTCTTTTCTTTAAAACATAAACCTCAAGATACATTAAGTGATATTTAAAAGTGCAATAAAATTTGCCTTAAGATTAAACTAGCACTGATGTTATAAATTCATGATAAAAGAGCACCCGTGCTTTTATAAATACATTTCTTATATCAAAAAGAAATAATCGAGACCTTCAAGATGGCGGAGGACTAAGACATGGAGATCACCTTCCTCCCCACAAATACATCAGAAATACATCTACATGTGGAGCAACCCCTACAGAACACCCACTGAACGCTGGCAGAAGACCTCAGACCTCCCAAAAGGCAAGAAACCCGCCACGTACCTGGGTAGGGCAAAAGAAATAAGAAAAAAACAGAGACAAAAGAATAGGGACGGTACCTGCACCAATGGGAGGGAGCTGTGAAGGAGGAAAGGCTCCCACACGCTAGGAAGCCCCTTCGCGGGCGGAGACTGCAGGTGGCGGAGCGGGGAAGCTTCGGAGCCGCAGAGGAGAGCACAGCAACAGGGGTGCAGAGGGCAAAGCAGAGAGATTCCAGCACTGAGGATGGGTGCCGACCGGCACTCACCAGCCCGAGAGGCGTGTCTGCTCACTCGCTGGGGCGGGCGGGGCTGGAAGCTGAAGCTCGGGCTTCAGTCAGAGCGCCGGGAGAGGACTGGGGTTGGCGGCGTGAACACGGCCTGAAGGGGGTTAGTGTGCCACGGCTAGCGGGGAGGGAGTCCAGGGAAAAGTCTGGACCTGCCGAAGAGACAAGAGACTTTTTCTTGCCTCTTTGTTTCCTGGTGCACGAGGAGAGGGGATTAAGAGCACCGCTTAAAGGAGCTCGAGAGATGGGCGCGAGCCATGGCTATCAGCGCGGACCCCAGAGATGAGCATGAGACGCGAAGGCTGCTGCTGCCGCCGCCAAGAAGCCTGTGTGCAAGCACAGGTCACTCTCCACACCTCCCCTCCCGGGAGCCTGTGCAGCCCGCCACTGCCAGGGTCCCGGGATCCAGGGATAACTTACCCGGAAGAATGCACGGCGCGCCTCAGGCTGGTGCAAGGTCACGCCAGCCTCTGCCGCATCAGGCTCGCCCCGCACTCCGTACCCCTCCCTCCCCATGGCCTGTGAGTCAGAGCCCCCTAATCAGCCGCTGCTTTAACCCCGTTCTGTCTGAGCGAAGAACAGACGCCCTCAGGTGACCTACACGCAGAGGCGGGGCCAAATCCAAAGCTGAACCCCAGGAGCTGTGTGAACAAAGAAGAGAAAGGGAAATCTCTGCCAGCAGCCTCAGGGGCAGTGGATTAAATCTCCACAATCAACTTGATGTACCCTGCAACTCTGGAATACCTGAATAAACAACGAATCATCCCAAAATTGAGGCAGTGGGAGCAACTGTAGACTTGGGGTTTCCTTTCTGCATCTGTTTCTGGTTTTATGTCTATTTTAGTTTAGTATTTAGAGTTTATTATCATTGATAGATTGGTTTATTGATTTGGATGCTATCTTCCTTCTTTTTTATATATAGATTTTTTTTTCCATTTTCTCTTTTTGTGAGTGTGTATGTGTATGCCTCTTTGATTTTGTCTGTATAGCTTTGCTTTTACCATTGGTCCTAAGGTTCTGTCTGTCTATTATTTAATTTTTTTAGTATTGTTTTTAGCACTTGTTATCATTAGTGGATTTGTTTTTTGGTTTGGTTGCACTTTTCTTCTTTTTTCTTTTTTTTATTACTTTTAAATTTTTTTTAATTTTCAGTAGTTTTTTTTAGTTTTTATTTTAATAACTTTCTTTTCTTTCTTTCTTCCTTCCTTTCTCTCTTTCTTTCTCTCTCTCCCTTTCTTTCTCACTCTCCCTTCCTTCCTTCCTTCCTTCCTTCCTCTCTCTCTCTCTTCCTTCCTTCCTTCCTTCCTTTCTTTCTTTCTTTCTTCCTTCCTTCCTTTCTTCCTTTCTTTCTCCCTTTTCTTCTGAGCCGTGTGGCTGACAATGTCTTGGTGCTCTAGCCAGGTGTCAGGCCTGTACCCCTGAGGTAGGAGAGCCAAGTTGAGGACACTGATCCAGCAGAGACCTCCCAGCTCCATGTAATATCAAATGGCGAAAGCTCTCCCAGAGATCTCCATCTCAAAGCTAAGACCCAGCTCCACTCAACGACCAGCAAGCTATAGTGCTGGACACACTATGCCGAACAACTAGCAAGACAGGAACACAACCCCACCCATTAGCAGAGAGGCTGCCTAAAATCATAATAAGGTCACAGACACCCCAAAACACACCACCAGATGTGGTCCTGCCCACCAGAAAGACAAGATCCAGCCTCATCCACCAGAACATAGGCACCAGTCCCCTCCACCAGGAAGCCCACTATAACCCACTATAGCAAGCTTAGCCACTGGGGGCAGACACCAAAAACAATGGGAACTACAAACCTGCAGGCTGCAAAAAGGAGACCCCGAACACAGTAAGTTAAGCAAAATGAGAAGACAGAGAAACACACAACAGATGAAGCAGAAAAGCAAAACCCCACCAGACTAAACAAATGAAGAGGAAATAGGCAGTCTACATGAAAAAGAATTCAGAGTAATGATAGTAAAGGTGATAAAAAACCTTGGAAACAGAAAGGAAAAAATACAAGAAACGTTTTACAAGGACCTAGAAGAAGTAAAGAGCAAACAAACAAGGATGAACAACACAATAAATGAAATTAAAAATTCTCTAGAAGGAATCAACAGTAGAATAACTGAGGCAGGAGAATGATAAGTGACCTAGAAGATAAAAGAGTGAAAATAACTACCTCAGAGCAGAATAAAGAAAAGAGAATGAAAAGAACAGAGGACAGTCTCAGAGACCTCTGGGACAACATGAAACACACCAACATTCGAATTATAGAGGTCCCAGAAGAAGAAGAGAAAAAGAAAGGGACTGAGAAAATATGTGAAGAGATTATAGTTGAAAACTATCCCAATGGGAAAACTATCCTATGGGAAAGGAAATAGTCAGTGAGGTCCAGGAAGCACAGAGAGTCCCGTACAGGATAAATCCAAGAAGAAACACGCTAAGACACATATTGAACAAACTATCAAAAATTAAATACAAAAAATATATATATATTAAAAGCAGCAACAGAAACAACAAATAACATATACAGGAATCCCCATAAGGTTAACAGCTGATCTTTCAGCAGAAACTCTGCAAGCCAGAAGGGACTGGCAGGTCATATTTAAAGCGATGAAAGAGAAAATACCTACGACGAAGATTACGCTACCCAGGAAGGATCTCATTCAGATTTGATGGAGAAATTAAAACCTTTACGGACAAGCAAAAGCTGAGAGAGTTCAGCACCACCAAACCAGCTTTCCAACAAATGCTAAAGGAACTTCTCTAGGTAGGAAACACAAGAGAAGGAGAAGACCTACAATAACAAACCCAAAACAATTAAGAAAATGGTAATAGGAACACATATATCAATAACTACCTTACATGTAAATGGATTAAATGCTCCAGCCAAAAGACATAGACTGGCTGAATGGATACAAAAAGAAGACCCATATATATGCTGTCTACAAGAGACCCACTTCAAAACTAGGGACACATACAGACTGAAAGAGAGGGGATGGAATAAGATATTCCATACAAATGGAAATCAAAAGAAAGCTGGAGTAGCAATTCTCATATCAGACAAAATAGACTTTAAAATAAAGACTATTACAAGAGACAAAGAAGGACACTACATAATGATCAAGGGATCAATCCAAGAAGAAGATATAACAATTGTAAATAGTTATGCACACAAAAAAGGAGCACCTCAATACTTAAGGCAAATGCTAACAGCCAAAAAGGGGAAAATCGACAGTAACACAATCATAATAGGGAACTTTAACACCCCACTTTCACCAATGGACAGATCATCCAAAATGAAAATAAATAAGGAAACACAAGCTTTAAATGATACATTAAACAACATGGACTTAATTGATATTTATAGGACATTCCATCCAAAAACAACAGACTACATTTTCTTCTCAAGTCCTCAAGGAACAATCTCCAGGATCCATCATATCTTGGGTCAAAAAACAAGCCTTGGTAAATTTAAGACTATTGAAATGGTGTCAAGGAGCTTTTCTGACCACAACGCTGTGAGACTAGACATCAATTACAGGAAAATATCTGTAAAAAATACAAACACATGGAGGCTAAATAATACACTACTAAATAACTAAGAGATCACTGAAGAAATCAAAGAGGAAATCAAAAAATACCTAGAAACAAATGACAATGAAAACACGATGACCCAAAACCTATGGGATTCAGCAAAAGCAGTTCTAAGAGGGATGTTAATAGCAATACAACCGTACATCAAGAAACAAGAAACAACTCAAATCAACAACCTAAACTTACACTGAAAGCAATTAGAGAAAGAAGAAAAAAAAACCCCAAAGTTAGCAGAAGGAAAGAAATCATAAAGATCAGATCAGAAATAAATGAAAAGGAAAGGAAGGAAACAATAGCAAAGATCAATAAAACTAAAAGCTGGTTCTTTGAGAAGATAAACAAAATTGATAAACCATTAGCCAGACTCATCAAGAAAAAAAGAGAGAAGACTCAAATCAACAGAATTAGAAATGAAAAAGCACAAGTTAAAACTGACACTGCAGAAATACAAAGAATCATGAGGGATTACTAGAAGCACCTATATGCCAATAAAATGGACAACCTGGAAGAAATGGACAAATTCGGAGAAAAGCACAACCTTCTAAGACTGAACCAGGAAGAAATAGAAAATATTAATAGACCAGTCACAAGCACTGAAATTGAAACTGTGATTAAAAATCTTCCAACAGGGCTCCCCTGGTGGCACAGTGGCTGAGAGTCCGCCTGCCGATGCAGGGGACACAGGTTCGTGCCCCGGTCCAGGAAGATCCCACATGCCACGGAGCAGCTGGGCCCGTTAGCCATGGCTGCTGAGCCTGTGCATCCGGAGCCTGTGCTCCACAACTGGAGAGGCCACAACAGTGAGAGGCCCGCATACTGCAAAAAAAAAAAAAAAAAAAAAAATCTTCCAACAAACAAAAGCCCAGGACCAGATGGTTTCACAGGTGAATTCTATCAAATATTTAAAGAAGAGCTGACACCTCTCCTTCTCAAACTCTTACAAAGTATAGCAGAGGGAGGAACACTCCCAAACTCATTCTACAAGGCCACCAACACCCTGATACCAAAACCAGACAAAGAGGTCACAGAGAAAGAAAACTACAGGCCAATATCACTGATGAACATAGATGCAAAAATCCTCAACAAAATACTAGCAAACGGAATCCAACAGCACATTAAAAGGATCATACAACATGATCGAGTGGGGTTTATCTCAGGAATGCAAGGATTCTTTAATATACACAAATCAATTAATGTGATACACCATGTTAACAAATTGAAGAAGAAAAACCATATGATCATTTCAATAGATGCAGAAAAAGCTTTTGACAAAACTCAACACCCATTTGTGATAAAAACCCTCAAGAGAGTAGGCATAGAGGGGACTTACCTCAACATAATAAAGTCCATATATGACAAACCCACAGCCAACATCGTTCTCAATGGTGAAAAACTGAAACCGTTTCCACTAAGATCAGGAACAAGACAAGTTGCCCACTCTCACCACTATTATTCAGCATCGTTTTGCAAGTTTTAGCCACAGCAATCAGAGAAGACAAAGAAATAAAAGGAGCCCCAATCAGAAAAGAAGAAGTAAAGCTGTTACTTTGCAGATGACATGATACTATACATAGAGAATCCTAAAGATGTTACCAGAAAACTACTAGAGCTAATCAGTGAATTTGGTAAAGTAACAGGATACAAAATTAATGCACAGAAATCTCTTGCATTCCTATACACTAATGATGAAAAATCTGAAAGAGAAATTAAGGAAACACTCCCATTTACCACTGCAAAAAAAACAATAAAATACCTGGGAATAAACCTACCTCAGGAGACAAAAGACCCACATGCAGAAAACTATAAGATACTGATGAAAGAAATTAAAGATGATACAAACAGATGAAGAGATATACCATGTTCTTGGATTGGAAGAATCAACATGCTGAAAATGACTATATTACCCAAAGCAATCTACAGATTCAGTGCAATCCCTATCAAACTACCACTGGCATTTTTCACAGAACTAGAACAAAAAACTTCACAATTTGTATGCAGACACAAAAGGCCCCGAATAGCCAAGCAATCTTGAGAAAGAAAAACAGAGCTGGTGGAATCAGGCTGTTAGACTTCAGACTATATTACAAAGCTACAAATCAAGACAGTATGGTACTGGCATAAAAACAGAAATATAGATCGATGGAATAAGATAGAAAGCCCAGAGATAAACCCACGCATGTATGGTCACCTAATCTTTGATAAAGCAGGCAAGAACATACAATGGAGAAAAGACAGCCTCTTCAGTAAGTGATGCTGGTAAAACTGGTCAGCTACATGTGAAAGAATGAAATTAGAACACTCCCTAACAACGTACACAAAAATAAACTCAAAATGGATTAAAGACCTAAATATATGGCCAAACACTATAAAACTGTTAGAGGAAAACACAGGCAGAACACTCTAGGACATAAATCACAGCAAGATCCTTTTTGACCCACCTCCTAGAGAAACAGAAACAAAAACAAAAATAAACAAATGGGACCTCATGAAACTTAAAAGCTTTTGCACAGCAAAGGAAACCATAAGCAAGACGAAAAGACAACTCTCAGAATGGGAGAAAATATTTGCAAGTGAAGCAACTGACAAAGGATTAATCTCCAAAATTTACAAGCAGCTCATGCAGCTCAATATCAAAAAAACACATAAGCAAGACGAAAAGACAGCTCTCAGAATGGGAGAAAATATTTGCAAATGAAGCAACTGACAAAGGATTAATCTCCAAAATTTACAAGCAGCTCATGCAGCTCAATATCAAAAAAACAAACAACCCAATGCAAAAATGGGCAGAAGACCTAAATAGATATTTCTCCAAAGAAGATATACAGATTGCCAACAAACACATGAAAGGATGCTCAACATCACTAATCATTAGAGAAATGCAAATCAAAACTACAATGAGGTATCACCTCACACCAGTCAGAATGGCCATCATCAAAAAATCTACAAACAGTAAATGCTGGAGAGGGTGTGGAGAAACGGGAACCCTCTTGCACTGTTGGTGGGAATGTAAATTGATACAGCCAGTATGGAGAACAGTATGGACGTTCGTTAAAAAACTAAAAATAGAACTACCATACAACCCAGCAATCCCACTACTGGGCATATACCCTGAGAAAACCATAATTCAAAAAGAGCCAATTACCACAATGTTCATTGCAGCTTTATTACAATAGCCAGGACATGGAAGCAACCTAAGTGTCCATTGACAGATGAATGGATAAAGAAGATGTGGCACATATATACAATGGAATATTACTCAGCCATAAAGAGAAACGAAATAGAGTTATTTGTAGTGAGGTGGATGGACCTAGCGTCTGTCATACAGAGTGAAGTAAGTGAGAAAGAGAAAAACAAATACCATATGCTAACACATATATATGGAATCTAAAAAAAAAAATGTTTCTGATGAACCTAGGGGCAGGACAGGAATAAAGACGCGGACATAGAGAATGGACTTGAGGACAAAGGGAGGGGGAAGTGGAAGCTGGGATGAAGTGAGAGAGTGGCATGGACATATATACACTACCAAATGTAAAATAGGTAGCTAGTGGGAAGCAGCTGTGTAGCACAGGGAGGTCAGCTCACTGCTTTGTGACCACCTAGAAAGGTGGGATAGGGAGGGTGGGAGGGAGATTCAAGAGAGAGGAGATATGGGGATATATGTATATATATATATAGCTGATTCACTTCGTTGTACAGCGGAAACTAACAACATTGTAAAGCAATTATACTCCAATAAAGATGTTAAAAAAAAAGAAATAATCTATGAATCACTCAGCATAAGAAATTAACAGTAATATGAAGACATATATTTGGGGAGAATAACTTTGTATATATGGCCAGAAATAAATCTGCATTGGCACCAAATCAAAATGCATGCCTCTGTTTCTGAAACAGAGCATGAAAATGTACTGTACTGCAGATGAAGAAGAAGTTCATAAATTTAATGTAAACCATTAAGGAATGAAAACTAAAACATTTAAATGAAAAGTCATAGAGGTCAACTGTATAAAAAGTAATGATTGCTGGAGAAATAACTTCTTGGATGTTGATGGAGTAGTAAAAAGGTAATAATAACATCAGTCTCCTATATAATAATGTCACTATCTGTAATAACATCAGCCTCCCCTATTATAATATCAGTATTCAGTATTTCCAAATTACAACATTAAAAGAGTATTTACTCTTTTAAAAGACATAGCAATGCTTTTCTAATGAGCACATAGTAACATTCAATATTTAAGTACATTTTAAACTATTATTGTATTTTATATTGGTAGTATTACATATTATATATATATATATATATATATGTATGTATTATAGTATTTTCTTCCATCTGGCTTCCCCACCACCACTTCAAATGCATTTGTTTTAATCTTTAAGGAAACCACAAAGCAGTGAAACCACAGTAGGTTAAGACATTAGTAAATGGTGTACTGGAGTAATTGTAGATCTAACACATTTATGCTCAAAGTCTCATTTCTCCTCTGCCATAAGAGATTTTAGCTAATTTCCTCCTTAACATTATTTGTGATTTTCTAAAGTGGCCAGTATATATATATTTTTCAAAATCGTGGGACTAATACTCAGGGTTCTCCAGAGAAACAGAACAAATAGGACGTAAATGGTAATGGAGAAGTTTAGGTATGTGGTTTTATCTTTTAACTATTTCATTTGATATTATTTCAAATGTATAGAAAATTTGTCAAAACATACAAAGATTCTAGTATACTTTTTAAACAAGATTCACTAATTATTTACATTTAGCTCCACTTGGTTTTTCATTCTCATTCTGTCTCCCAGATACACACACTTTAGTGTATATATTTCCTAAAAACAAGGAAATTCTAATTTAACCACAGAACAATGATCAGTATCAGGAAATCTGACATTAATATAATTCTATCCCAATGATTTTTTCAGACCTTGTCTTTGTCCCCAGTCCAGAATGGAATCCAGGGTCCTGCATTAAGTTGCCTTATCTCTTCAGCCCACTTTAATCTGGAAGCCAGTGTTTCTCAGCATTTCTTTACCATTCCTCCCCTTGAAATTTTTGAAGAGTACAGCCTCCTTCTTTGGCAGAATCCCCGTCAAGCTGAGTTTCACTGTTGTCTCATGATTAGAGTAAGTTTATGTCCTTATGGCAAGAACGCCACAGAAGTCATATGTGTCCTTCTAGGTATATCAGGATGCACATGCTGTCAGTTTATCCCAATGTTGATGATAATCACGCTGATGACTGGTTTGAAGTGTTGTACCCTGTATCTATCCAGTAAAATTCGCATTTGCTTACTATGTCCTCAATAGTTTGACACTATGTCAATATGATGCTCTTTATCAAAAATTTACCCACTAATTTTAGCAAAATCTGATAATTCTTGACTGAAGTATTCCTCTGATAGCTATAACATGGTGATCGTCTAACCTCTTCATTAAGTCTGCATTTATTTGTTGATATTCTATTGCAAGGAAGAGTTATTCCTTCTTTCCCATTTATTTGTTCATTCATTCATTTATTCATTTACATCAGTTTGGACTCATGGATTCACATTTTATCAATATTAAATGGATTTGATCTTTTACTGTTCTTATTTGTTTCTGATACTCAAATTATACTAGATTTGTCCATTTGGAGACTCTTCAGTCTGGATTCTGGGTGCTGTTAACATGTCCCTATTATTGTTTGAGAAATTATTTACTTTCTAGACAAGATATTCTAGGCTTATCCTTAACTCTCCCGGTCCAGACTCTGGGACCCTCCATTTCTCTAAGGAACCCTGGTTACGTTGACTGGAGAATGATATTTAAAAACCAGGATTTGGGCAATAGATATAGCAATTGATATTGATATTGATATGATGTTGCTTCTACACACTCTCAACAGAGCTAGAAAGTGTGTGTGTGTGTCTATCTCTGTGTCTATCTATCTAAATATCATGTATGTATCTGTATATCTATCTATATTGAAAAGCCATGAATTAACATTTATAGTTCCAATTCCAATACAATAAACCAAGGTCATTTTAATATTTCCCTTTTCCACATTAGTAGTACAGTATATAACAGCTGGGAACTAACTCCCATTATCCTCCATGTATTTTTCATTTGATCAAGCCTAAAATATGAGAAAATGTTTCCAAGATTGTGAACACATGGCACTACCAAAAAATAATCACACTAATTGTGTTCAGTATTTGTTTATAGTTACTGATCACGTGTGTATCAGAGTGGGGGAGTGTGGTTAGTGGTTACATACCGTGAAATGCAGAAATCTTAAAAGTACCATTCAGTGAGTTTTGGCAAACATAAACTCTCATAATCCATACTCCTATCAAGATACAGAACATAACCATCACCCCAGAAAGTTCACTTGCCCACTTTCCACCAAATACCAATGTTCTAGTTTTTTCACCATTGAATTATATTGCTATTTCAAACACTGTATGGCCTCATACAGTAGGTACTCCTGATCTTGTCTTATTTCACTCGGTGTAATATTTTTGAGATTCAGACATGTTGCATGTATCAGCAGTTTGTTCCTTTTTATTAGTGTATAGAGTTCATTGTATAACTACACCACAATTTGCTTATTCTTTTTGCTCTTGATGGATATATGTATTTTTCCACTTTTGGCAATTTTAAATAATGATGCTGTGAATATTTATGAACAAGTCTTATATGGAGATATATTTTCATTACTCTTGGGTAAATATGTAGGAGTATAATTGCCAAGTGAATGAGGAGGGGTATTTATAACTCTGTGAGAAAACGTCAAAACACAATCCAAAGTGATTATACCATTCTAAACGTCAATCAGAATGTATGAGTTAATCCACATACTCAGCAACAATTAGTTTGGTACGTCTTTTTTCAGTTGAGTTATTCAAATGTGTGAAATAGTATCTCGTTATGGTTTTGATTTATATTTCCCTGATGACTAAGAATTTTGAGCAATTTTTATGTGTTAAATGACCATTCACATGTCTTCCTTTGTAATGTGCCTATTCAAATCTCTTACCCACTCTATTAGGTTGTCTTCTTCTACTATTAATTTGTAGGCCTTCCTTTTATAGTCTAGATAAAAGACCTTTGTCCAATATAGTTTTTTTTTAATAAATTTATTTAGTTTTGGCCGCATTGGGTCTTCATTGTTGGGTGCGGGCTTTCTCTAGTTGCGGCGAGTGGGGGCTACTCTTTGTTGCGGAGCACAGGCTCTAGGAGCATGGGCTTCAGTAGTTGTGGAAACGCGGGCTCAGTAATTGTGGTATGCAGGCTTCAGTAGTTGTGGCTCGTGGGCTCTAGAGCACAGGCTCAGTAGTTGTGACGCACAATCTTAGTTTCTGTGCGGCATGTGGAATCCTCCTGGACCAGGGCTCAAACCCATGTTCCCTGCATTGGCAGGAGGCTTAACCACTGTGCCACCAGGGAAGTCCCCAATATAGTTTTTGCACATATTTATTCCAGTCTGTGACTTTGTGCTCATTTTATGTTACTTAATAAACATAACTTTAGATGAAACATAACTTTAGATGAAACTTTAGATGAAACTTAATAAACATTAACTTTAGATGAAATTTTAAAAATTTTACTAGCATTTTTAGCAAATAGCAAATTTTAATAACTTTTTTTAAAGTTTTAGCTATTGTTTTCTGTGCCCTAAGTCAAGTAGATATACTTCTGTATTCATTTAAAAGCTTTAAAGATTTTATGTTTATGTTTAAGTCTATGATCCACCCATGAATTGATTTTTGTGTATGGTGTGACACATACACACATGCACATAAAAATACACACTCAACTGAACATTTTATAAAACCATCTGCTGGCAATGCTTTTCTTTACCAATTGGATTGCTTTAGCAACTCTCTTGAACATTAATCAGCCTTACTCTCTTGTTTCAGTGATCTATTTGTCTAATTTAATGCCAGTTCCACACTGTCTGGAATACTGTAGCTTTAATTTAAATTTTGATGTCAGGTAGTGTAAGCCCTGCAATCATAAGCATCATTTTCAATATTTTTGGTTATTCTACGTCCTTTATATTATCATACAGATTTTTAAAATAATTTGTGTTTTGCATAAAACAGGCTACTGAGATTTTGATTGGTATTGCACAGAGTCCTGACATTAATTTCGGGGAGAACTGACATCTTAACAATACTGACTGTTAAAATCATTGACATGGTATTTTTCTCCAATTACTTAGATATATTTCACTGGTTATAGAATTCTTGTTACACAGGTACGATTTTTCTTAAAATACTTTTAAAATATCTTTTCAGGGCTTCCCTGGTGGCGCAGTGGTTGAGAGTCCGCCTGCCGATGCAGGGGACGCGGGTTCGTGCCCCGGTCCGGGAAGATCCCACATGCCGCGGAGCGGCTGGGCCCGTGAGCCATGGCCACTGAGCCTGCGCGTCCGGAGCCTGTGCTCCGCAATGGGAGAGGCCACAACAGTGAGAGGCCCGCGTACGGCAAAAAAAAAAAAAAAAAAAAAAAAACTTTTCATTGTCTTTCTCTTACATTCCTTCTGAAAAGTAGCTACTGTTACCCAGTATTTAATATATCTTTTTATCTAGTTGCTTTCAAAATTTTTTATTCCTCTTTGGTTTTTGAACGTTTTACTCTGATACATTTAGATCATTGACGTTTCTTTATATCATGCTTTGAGTTAGCTGATCTACTTTGTTCTTGAAGTTGTTTGTTTTTCACCAAATTCAGAAATCCTTGTATATTATTTATTCAAATATATTTTCTACTCCATAATCTTTTCCTCTTCTCCTGCATCTCTAATTACATGTTTGGCAAACTGTGTCCTACATGTTTCTTGAGTTTGGGTTTTTTTTTTTAAATCATTCTCTTTCCTTAAGTAAGGATAATTGCTATTGATGTAAATTCAAATTTACTTGCTCCTTCCAAGCTTTCTCCAATACTGTTAAAATCATCCCAGTAAATGTTTAATTTTAGATATTTTATTTTGAATTCTACAATTTCCTTTTGGTACTTTTGATACATAAGTAGATAAATAGATATTATTTCACATCTCTTCTCTCAATAGAAACATATTTTTCTTTAGGTCCTTGAAAATATTTAATATGGCTACTTCAAGTCCTTACCTGCTAATTGCAAAACATGTGCATCTCGAGTTTATGATTTCTTTAATACCACCTTTTATTCCCACATCTTTATTGGAGTATAATTGCTTTACAATGGTGTGTTAATTTCTGCTTTATAATAAACTGAATCAGCTATACATATACATATATCCCCTCCCTCTTGCGTCTCCCTCCCACCCGCCCTATCCAACCCCTCTAGGTGGTCACAAAGCACCGAGCTGATCTCCCTGTGCTATGTGGCTGCTTCCCACTAGCTATATATTTTACATTTGGTAGTATATCTTTTACCTTGACTCTAGGTCCCATTTCTCATTTTTTCTTGGCATGTATGTTATTTTTTAAACTAAATTTTGTGGCTATATCATAAACTTAGATTCTGTTATTTTCCTCAAAAGAACATTTTTAGTTAGGGCTAGCAGTTAACGTAGCTGGACTGACTCCAAGCACTGTCCTCCCTTCTGGTGGACAGCAGCTAAGCTTAACTCAGTTCTTTCAGCTTTCCAGCTGTCTGTTGTGCTGGGATTTCTGGAGTCTCCCTCCCTCCCTCCCAGTTCAGGAATTAGCCAAAGACTTAAGAAGAGTTTATATGCGGATTTGATTTGAGGTTTCTTCCCTCCCTCCATGGTTCCCTCCCTTATTGGATTCCCCTCTAACTTTCAAGCCTCTCTTATAGACTCAAACTTCAACATCTGACTCTTCAAGCCAGTAAGATCGTGGCTTTTGGCTTGAGTTCTAGCCATCTGGTGTCACGTAGCTGGGAGTGCCCTCTGACAGAAAGCCTTATAAATATGAATCTCACCCAGCACAGTTCTCTTCCTTTAAGGGTCAAATCCCCACCAGCCTCTCAGCTCCCTTTTGATTATTTTCCTATGCCTGTTTTATATTTTCCCCAGAGTTTATAATTTGGAGTTCCAGCTTTGCTGCTATTCCTGGAATTGGAACCAAGTAGTTCCTTTTTTATTTCAGTCATCATAAGGCATTATGATTCAAATATTTTCAATCTATAAAAACTGGCAGCTCTTTTTCTTACTCTGCCAGGAACAGTGCTATGCTATACACTATACATACCCACACACCTCGACACCATGCACAAGAATATAACTGCATTTAATCCTGAAAATAACATTGGCGATAAGCATATTTATTGCCTTTTACATTGCCAAAAGTAAGGCTGAGAAATATTGTTGCTTGAGCATGTTCAAAAAGTTAGGTACAGTAAAAATCAACCATAGAAATGTCACATTCTATTTCTATTCATTCTACACCCCCCTTTCAAGCAACTACATCTTAAGTCTATAATTTGAAAATGTCAACACCATTGATGATTACCAGTTAAGCAGTACAATTTAGTGGTTAGGGTCATGGGCTTCAGAATCAGACAAACTTGGTTTTTAGTCCTCCCTCATCACCCACTCCCTACAGGTAATGAACAAATCTACAAAAGGGGATGAAAGTAATAACATAAAACTGCTGTGACGATTCCCTACAGGTAATGAACAAATCTACAAAAGGGGATGAAAGTAATAACATAAAACTGCTGTGACGATTAAATGTGGTATTTCATGCAGACTATCTAATATACATAGAAAGTGCCACACAGATATTAGATTTTATAATAACTATCAGAGTTTAATTCCAAGATACTAAGAATGTAATCTTCTTGCAAGAGAGTTTTTTATAAAACTGTCTTATGATATCTGTATACCAGACTTGATCTATCACAGCTGGATAAATGATCCCAATACAATACAAAATGAAAAGAAACGGAATGAAAATTTATTGGAGGTGTACTACATGCCTAACACGGAGATAGGCATTTTAAAATATATTATTGTATTTTATTTTCACAGCACACTGCAAAGTAAATATGACTTTCATTTTCACAAATAAGGAGGTTAAAATTTAGAAAGTTTAAAGTAATTTATCCAACAACATAAACCGTTACCTCAGATACTATTAGAACCTTAGTCTGCCTAACACATCTCACTTCCCCATGTTACAAATTTGGACTGTACTGACTACTGTGAGTCTAGAGTGAGTACCGAGTCTTATAATACGCTTGTAATTAAAACACAGCCTGTTGTTTAAACGCTTTCTGAACTTCTTTTCCTCAGTCTCTCTCCTACCTTGCTTAATTTACTGTCCTAATTTTCTTCCTTCAAAATTTCATGCCAACATAATTCAACTATAACTTGATCCTACTGTCTTTCTCTGTATCCATTTATTTCATTTTTATTGGATTGGTGCCAAAACGTAGTTTCATGTTCCTCAAAAACCTTTCACACAGTACATAATCATACAGTATACTGTTTTAGGCATTGAGAAAGTAAATTAGATTTATACAGTCTTTTCCCTTCTCTGAAGGTTTTAACTGCATTGATTTGATTAAATCTCATATGGCCACTTACTGTTTTACCTAGCTAATGCATTCTGTACTAGCCCATGTTTCCAGCAGTCCTGAAGAATGGTTTCAATTAGAACACTGCAGAAGGTACACCATATTGATATTTTAAAGTGGTTCAGCCATTAGAAAAAATGGTCTTAGAAATAGGAGAATAAATGTCAGATAGTATATGTAAGGTTATAACGTTAGTTCTGTAAATACTGAAAGGACTGATTCAACAGCAATGAAACAGCAATCAAGAGGGTGGCGACACTGTTACATCCAATGATAATGGATGAAGAGTGAGTATGACCCTGGATTCTACTGAAAAGTACTCATTTTTTTATACTAAAGATGGTTTTATGCAATTTTTGATACTTTGTACAGTTTAGGTCATAATTTTTAAAAGATTAATAAAAACATTAGGGATCAAAATGAACCATCCATCTCAACTTGCAGAAAGTAAAAGAAGATACATCACAGATCAGAAATGAGCTCTATTCTCAGCTTTGCCTCTAACATCTAAGGACATTACTTAACAATTCTTTTACCAAGTTGAAGAGGATCATCCATTTCTTATACTCTTTTTTTATTGTACCCTAATTTAGGATTGGTTTTCAGGGGTCACAATTCATATCTGTGGAGCATCAAGTAAACAAAAATGACTTTTTCTAATGTGTCTATTACATGCAGGTACAGGCTGTGGTGAGTGCCCCTCTCAGTCTATGGGATCTCTACATGATAATTCTTTTCCATGTACTGGCAGTTCAGGGGACCATGGCACACCATATGACATTTTTGACAACATACACTGAAAGAGCTGGGTGATAGAACACATTTCCTTAGCTCCCACTTTTATTATTCAGTGACTTAAAACCTGTGTTAAGTGCTACTTCAACTAACACACAGTTTGTTGTTTTGTCACCTTCCTCCTTATTTTTCTACCATTATCCCCTTATAATACTGATTCCAATCTCTGCATTGGTTTAGTAGATGTCAGAAAGTAACATTTAAGAAATTTTATTCCTGTTTAAGTAAATAACTATGACTCATAACTGCTAGTAATTCTAAGAAAACGTCACAAACACAGGGGAATACATTAAGCTGAAAAAGACCTTTGATTGACTATATGTATCCTAACATGAAATTTCCAACACCTATAAGAGAGAAAGAGATCTACCTGGTCTTAGGGTGAGAATCAGGTAATTTGATAAGAGTGAGTGAGGGAACATTAAAGGTTTGAGGTACCAGTGATTATCGTTTTCATTCCCCTAAAAGAATAAACTTTTCTTTTCCTCGCGATCACCATTTAGCAGGAATATACCATGATAGTTCAGCGCATCGGTATTTGAGGTGAATGCCTGGGATCAACTCTCTGTCATCCCTCAGCTCTTGTCTGGCCTTTGGCAAGTTTCCCTGTGGTCTCTATTCCTCAGTTCAAGTGCCATCAAGATATTCAAGTGCTGTTTTGAAGGGTTGCTCCAAGGATTAAATGAGATAATACAAGTAAAGGCTAGAACAGGGCTGGGACAATATTAATCACCCAATATGTTTGTCATTAGGTAGACTCTTCCTCTGATGATCCAGAAAATTAACAGTGAGAGAGGAAAAAACAAATACTGTCTACCCCCACTTCTACTGTCCTCTTGTATCTATCTTCTCAGACAAATCCAACAAGCCCTAGTTTAAGTACTAACACTTATAACAAATCTTTCACATTTCTGAGCATTAAAACATTTGTTTGCCACTCTCTTGTTTCGGAAAGAGATCATACACTATTTTATACCATGTGAAAAATATTTTATATAGGTATTTATCTCCAATACATTTTCAACATTCTTAAAAGACTTCTTATATTGCTTTTGTGCTTTTAGACTTTCTTGGGAAAAATTGAATCCTCTGCCACACCTCTGTCCACACTGCAGAGTACAAGTGTAACTGAACTGGTGGAACACAGAGTGGGATTTCGTACATGTCTTTCTCAAACCACAGATGAAGAGCAAGTTTGTAGTCTCCAGACATCCCAGCATTAGAAGTCATTCATGTCACGGTCAACTACAAGCCATCAATCATAACGAGAGCTAGGTTATAGCACCTGGATCCCTGATTCATTTGTCAGGAAAAGATGGATAGACAGTGTAACTTAGATGCCAATGAATTTCAACTAACTTTTTGTTTTTGGAGGAGTTGGGGAGGATGAAATTTAAGTTGCTTCACTTTCTTCTGAAGCCATGCATATAGAAAAGAGACAAGCTGTGGATGAGGTGAGAAGTAAAACAGTAACCTTCACATTTGAACACACTTTGTGATTATTTCCAGCAAGGCAAGTTATATAGATCTTTAGAATAACAAAATAGTACTAAAATTCCACAAAAAATCTTTTTGTTTACTAGGAAAAAATAGAGAATTTCACAACTAAAGAAAAATATTTTCTATTTGCTTGTATATGACACATTACACCTTGATTTTCAATTCCAATATTTTTTGCATATTTAAAAACTTAAGGCCAGTTCCTATTCATAGCCACAAATGCAAAAATCTCATAAACATATTAACCAATTGATTTCAGCAATGTACATATGTAATGTCTAAGTTGAATTTAGTCTAGGAATAGAGATTAGTTAGTATTAATTAATTAGTATAATCATATCGACAGATTAGAAGAAATCACATGGTCATAATAATACTTTAAGAAAATCCATTTGATAAAATTCAATATTCATTCATTATAAAAATTCTCAGCAAACTAAGACTGCAAGAGAACTTTATCTGACATAAGATATGCAAATTCTACAGAAAACCTCACATTTATGGGTAAATAACTATACCTATCACCTTGATTTTGGAATCAAGACAAGAAGAATCATTATCTCCACTTTTATCTAACATTATAGGAAGTTTAAGACGATGCAGAAGGGTAATAAAAATAAATAAAATGCATAAGGATTGGAAAGGAAGGGGGAAAAAATGACCTTTTCCCAGGTAATACCATTATATATAAAAGAACTAACAGGTACATTTGTAGAATTAATTAAGGAGTTCTACCAGGTTGTTGGATATAAAACTGGCATACAAATAAATTACATTCCTACTTACCAGCAACAGTAAGGAAAAAAAAATTTAATACATCATAATAGCATCAATTTAGATACTTGGGGATTATATGTCTTACACTATAAATATATGTGTAAGACATCATCCAAGAAAATTATAAACTTTACTAAGAAACATTAAGGACATTAAAAGGGGTTAACTAATCAAGGTATATACCATGTTCATTGTTTGAAAGTTGAAATACTGTGAATATGTGAATGCAATGTAATCCCACTCAAAATCCCAATAAATTTGGTAGAATTTGGCAAGCTAATTTAAAAACACATGTGGAATTTCAAGCATCAAAACACTCTTGGAGAAGAACAAGGCTCAAACAGACATATACAGACTTCTTATAAAGATCTGCTAATTAACAAACTATGGTACTGACACAAGGACAGGCACTTGGACCGACGGAAAAGGATATAAAGCTCAGAAACAGACTCATTCATTTATGGACACCTGATAAATGAGATATTTAGTGCTGCAGAGTAGTGGAGAAAAACAGGCTTTGCAGAAAATGGTTTGGAGCCAGTGAGAACCCATTTAAACAGAAAATAAAATAAATGGACCTTACATGTCCCTGTGTATAAAATTCATGTCAAGGTGCACCTGTATGTGAAATACATGTCTATAATATTTTGAGAAAAATTTTCAAGAGCATATCTTTATTTCCCCGGGTAAGGACTAATTTTCTAAACCACAAAGCACTAAGCATAAAGTAAATGACTGATAAATTCTACTGTATAAAAATTGGGAAAATCTGTGCATCACAATTCACCATTAAAATAGTGAAAATACAAACCACGGTTTGGAAGAAGATTTTTTTTTAATATACTTAAAGAAACACTAGCAAAACCAAAACAACAAAAACGATAACAACCACAAAAACTCCTATAAGAATTAAGAAAAAGACAAAACAACCTAGATGAAAAATGGGCACTTTAGGGGACTTCCCTGGTGGCGCAGTGGATGGGACTCTGCGCTCCCAATGCAGGGGGCCCAGGTTTGATCCCCTGGTCAGGGAACTAGATCCCATATGCCGCAACTAAGAGTTGGAATGCCGCAGCTAAGGAGCTGGTGAGACACAACTAAGGAGACGGCCTGCAGCAACTAAGACCCCACACAACCAAATAAATAAATATTTTTTTTAAAAAAGGGCACTTTACAAAGAGGCAATACAAATAGCCAGTAACCATTAGTAATGAGGGAAATGTAAATGAAAGCAAGTAAGATTCCACTACAAACTCACTGACTGAGCAAAAATTTTAAACTCTGACAATACATATGCTAGTGAGGATGTGGACAACAGGCGGTCTCATTGCATGGGGGTGGGAGTATGAACTGGTACAACCACACTGAAATGCTAAGTGGCATTACCTGGTAAATCTGAGTGTATGAAAAGCCAGCAATTTCACTCCTCAGTATATACTGTAGAGAAACATATATGTGTGCAACAGTGTGTGTGTGTGTGTGTGTATGTATATATAAGACAGCTCTTGGCAGCATTTTTCTTAATAGCCCCGACCTGGAAACACCCAAATGTCCATCAGCAGAACAGATCAATAAATTGTGTTACAGTCATAAAATATTCAGCAATTAAAGTAAATAAACCACAGCCACGTAGATTAAAATAGATGGAACTTACAAACATAATTTTGAGCATCAGATGTCAGACACCCAAAAATACACACACAAAAATACACACAGTATACTGTTCAAAAACAGGCAAAACTTTGTTATTTAAGGATACACAGATAGATGAAAATATAATATTTATTTTAAAATGCACGCGAATGATTCTCAGTAAAGTCAGGAATATTAGATACATCTGGGAAAATAGAGGGGGCTTGTAATCTGGCAAGAGGCCTATGTTTCCTGGAAGGGATGTTTCTACAATACTGGCAAAATTCTACCTTCTGATTTGACTGTGTTTACATGAAGTTTACTTTATACGCACTCATTAAACTGCATATGTTTCATGCTGTGTGTCATGTTTAATGATAAATATAAATAATTTACATTTACATAATTGTAGTTATGATTTCGTTTATGTAAAAATTTTTAGGATAATATTAACAACATCAGTAATATATAAATATCATTATTCATAAATAGAAAGACGTCAAGTTGAGTGTAGTAGCTATTTGTGTCAATGAAGTCTGATGCAGTATTTGTCCCACTGTGATTTGTTGAAAGTGAATATGGCCCAGAAGTTGTGCTACACAGGCCACTGGACGTTCCAGGACACAACAATGAACAAATAAAAAAGTTACAGATCTCAGGAAAAACATGTGCCTTGTCTTCAAATTTCGCTCCATCAACTGCAATTTAGAATAAAAAATAAACAACTTCCCCATGTCATATATTAATTGTGTTTGGTAACAGGGCTCCCCAGATACTAATTTCTACCACAAGACTGTACAACTTATTCCAATAATACACCCCAATAATTCAGTTATTCAAACACTCTTTGAGGTGAAATTTCTCTTAATGATTCATAAGCCACAAAAGTATGTGTAAAAAATGAAATATTACTATTCTGGCCAAGATTATCAACATATAAATCTAGTCACGTATCTGTAAAAAAATAAGTGAACTGCTGACATAATCCAGAAAGAAAACTAATGAAAAGAAAATGAAAAAAATATAGATGCATAAGAAGTGCTTTAGCACATAAACTATAGGAAATAGAAGAAATAGGGAAGACTGCAGAATTTTATTTTGTGTGGCTTAGAACTGACATTGATTACTGTAAGTCCAATTACTTGTGGTCCTCTATAGTTTAATTAAATGTTTCCAGAAAATAAAAGTAAAGCCTTCCATGTGGACCTTTAACAACTTCTCTTTTCTCCTCTAAAATACTTTTTAAAAAATTGACGCAATTACTATAGAACCCATCGGGGTGTATTTGATTTTTCACTTTTTTTATCAAAAAAAAAAAAAATCTTCCCACACATCATTTTCCAGTTCCAAAAACTGGTATTGTGGATTCTTAAGCACGAGCTTGACACTAAACAGGTTGACTGCTCTGGAAAAGAACGTGCATACTTATTTGCTGTGTTATTCCATCTGGTGCAATGGTGCCATCTACAGACATGACTGCGTATTTCCACAAGTGCCTCTGAAAAGATTCAAAATAAAGGCTGAAATGAAGGATTCCAAAAGCTGCAGTTCTAACCCTGATTCTTTATATTTTGTAACATTTGTTCTTTTTAGACTATTATAAGACTCTTTGTTCTTTTTAGTATATTATAAAAACAACTCATTTCATTTATGTGCCATGAAAATGTAATTCAAAATCCATGCATTTATAATCCAAAGGAGTTCGACCTTTATGCCTAAAGACAGAACTATATATCTAGAGCTGGTATTAAATTGTAATATTTTGAGGTAAATTACCAAATAAAATGGAATAGGTATATGATATGGGTCTTCCCGCAAAATGCTTAAAATCAAGCTAAAATTCAAAATTAGCACAGGTAGAATAATTTGAGCTGAATTAATTCCTAAATTGTGTGAGTAGATTTTTCAGACAACAACAACAAAAAACCTTTATACTGGAGACATAGGAGGAAAAAATGATATGCGCTGGGTACACTTACTTGACATCTTTTCTCTAATTCTCATACGTCCTCCCCTTGTGTGGCAAGTGTTAACTGGGCCACGTCCAAATTAATTTCCTCAGGCCACAGTGCTAAAATGTACAGTAGCATAAGGATTCAGATCCATGAGATTTAACCGCAAGGCTAATCCTCTTTGCATTCTACCACAACCATAAACCTCAGGGGAAATCCTCCACAGTTTTAAAAAGGGCTAAAAGGGTCTGGCGCCCCGGCTTTTCTACGGTAACTCACAGAAAGTGTCTTCTGTGTAGCTTTAAAATACGCATTATTACACACCAATTGCTGGGCTCTGTTGCACCGGATGTTTTCCTTGCAAAGATATACTATAAATAAAAATTGTAATAAAATATGATCCCGGAAACAGCTGGTTCCAGGGATGATGGCATATAAATGACTAAGCAGTTAATTACCTTCCCCTTGATTTCAATGCGGGGTGAATTCACCCCTTCTTCAACTAGACAGAATAGGAGCATGCAATGAGTAACCCCAACTGACAGCATCTTTTCTCTCTCTGAAACTAAATCCATCATACTTGTCACACTCCTCTAACTCACGCTATTGGTCTAGTCATAGCTTCCCTATCATGGGAAGAAAGAAGCATCTTGAAAGGAAACAGCATCTCCTACAATTCTCCCAACGCCATTCATTGAGGCTTTCCTTGCATATGTCTGCATCCATTCAACAGATACTTCCCAATGCCCGCCTTGTGTCAAAGGCAGAGGACATACAAGTTTGCACTAGACAGAGTCCTTGCCCACAGAGGACTTACAGTAGCAGAAGGGTACGTGTAGGAGGCGGTACGGTCAAACACAAATAAATTACACACAGTAAATCATCAAATATTTATTAAAGGAAGCCCTTTCTGGCTAATTCAGCCCTTATTGGTCTCTCTGATCATCTTGAGGTCCAGAGCACTTACACTGTGTAACCCTGTTTAGCTAGGTGAGCTTCTGGAGGAATGGAGCAGTGAGTTATACTCTTTTGCTATCCTGATATAATCAAGTAAGGACTCAACAAGGATTTCATGATGTGCTGGCTGCAGCAGAGGAAGTGGGAGGGAGAGGTGGGATGAGAGAAGGAGGAAGAAGTAGAGAAAGAGAAAGAAGAAAAGAAGCGGGAGGAGAAAGGGGGCATCTCATTTGAAGTTTTCTTTGCTTTAGGAAAAAGAAAACATCTCTATCTCGTGAAAAAAATCTTTCCTATTTCAGTGGAACCTGAGTAGAAAACCAGAAGTCTAGGCGGAGGCACTGCTAGAGCCAGAGTCGTGTGGTGTCGGCGACAGCTGGAAGGCACATCACGTCCTGCCCACTTAGGAATCACCACGTGAGGATTTTCATTGCCGTGGGTCCCATGACTCAGGTGCCTGTGGGACCAGCACATGGCCTGTGAGCCCTCCTGTATCACTTTTTGGGGAAATGATACTGTAACAAAGCAAGTATTAGAAGGATTCGAGGAAAGAAAGGAATATAGGAGAATAAACAGAGTCACATTGCTTTTCCTTTCCCTCACTGATCCACCAAGAGCAATGCACGCTCTGGGCTGCTGTGGTCTCGCTCTTGAATGAAGGTGGTAGCCTTTCTAGTTATTCTATCGCACACCCATTTCTGCTGGTCTTTTAAAATCAGCATTGAAGACCATTAGAATGCAAGTCATGTCTACGATGTTTTTGAAATCTTCCAATGCCTGCCGTAGAAAAAAGTAGATCCCAGGTGTTTACCATCCTCATGTATAATAGCATTTGGTCAACAATTAAAGTGACAATAGCATACAAGCAGTTGAAAACTATTGCTTTGCAACAAAAACTTGAGAACAAATTTCAGTATTATTTTTGTAAAAATACTGAATATTACGGTGGTGTCAGGCTCCTTGTCCCATATACTCTGTTAAAACTGAATTTGTAAAGTCTGTAAGTGGGAGATTAGTAGATAGATATGGATCTATGTATACAGA
This sequence comes from Phocoena phocoena, assembly GCF_963924675.1. Taxonomy (NCBI): domain Eukaryota; kingdom Metazoa; phylum Chordata; class Mammalia; order Artiodactyla; family Phocoenidae; genus Phocoena; species Phocoena phocoena. Next base: position 62,875,798 of record NC_089236.1, on the reverse strand, counting down.
GCCATAAAGAGAAATAGATATAAATATAGATGTGTATATGATAGAATTTCAAGAGTACATATAGGTATCCCGGAAATCAATGTTAAATCTTTCAGTTAAGATAATTTAAAAAGCTTAGCATAAATACTGATCATCAAAACCAGTGTACACATTGATAGGATTTAACTCTTAGGGGGAGGAGGTATTTTAAGTGCTGAATTAGCTAAGTCTCAAAAAGAAAAATGCACTATTTGTTTTTAAATTAATCTGGTTTCCTAAATTAAGTAGGTTATTTCTAATCCAAAGCATCTTGCTTTCACACAAAGAGGAGATACTGGAAGAAAATTGAATAGGATCAGTGCTTGGCACCTTTCTAAATATCCCCCTTTATATCCAAGACTTGGCAAATCTCATCTGCCCCTTTCTCCCCACCCTCCCTTCCCTGACCTGAGAACGCTTCTGATATTGACCCTACTTGCTCCTGGATCGCCCAGGACTAACCTCATCTTTGTACCAACCACCTACCAAAGAATATGATTCTGTTCTGCAAAAGCTTTTTACTTTAGTGAAGTCTGGAGGTTCTCGCTGTCATGTTAAACAAGAGTTTGAGATTTGGCAGCCCGATGCACGGCCGCCTCTGTACCACACCACAGCAGCCGAAATCTTGGCAGCCCGTCAAAAGCTAATGAAAATTTCAAAGGTACAAAGCTCTTCTCATAGCTCCCGAGAAGCAAGAGAGCTTTCAGCAGGATCATAACAGGTGCATCAAAGTAATCCAAAAAGGACGAAAAAGAAAAACGAAGGCTTCGTGGACCCCCCAAAAATAAAAATTATAAAAATAAACATGTACACATAAACCGTGTTTTATATATGCCAAAAAGCTCCTCTCAATATTCATCAGGTAACTGCAAGAGAATCAGAACAGACCTGCACAAACTACAAGAGGTGGTATCAGAATATTTTCAGGTTTAAAGAACCAACGTACGTATCCATAGATTGAAATGCCTCACTTTGGAATTTCTGCTTCAAATCACAGAAATGGAGTAGCTATATAACATTGTGGTCTTAAACTGTACAAAGTTTATTTTCAACAAGTAAAACATGTGGGAAACAAGGAGTACAGACTTCATTTAAGCTCTGTATTTCTTGACAGCAGTCCAAAGAGGTCAAAACATTTTTTACCGACAACTCTTGGAAACTGGGACAGGAGGAATAAAAGCAAGAGTTGTCTGATTTTTCAACCCCTGTCTCCATTTCTGCTATCGAAGTTTACATTATTCTAACAGTTAAGTGATTGTTGATACAGAACTAACAGAAATCAAGAAACTTATCCTGTCTCTGCTGGCGAGTAGGCTAGGAACGCCGAACGGGGGCAGTAAATAAGTACAGAAGAGGAACTCAAACAACACAGCAAATTGTGGAATATTGGACAATATACCAAACAAAAATGGAAGAAATGCAAGAATTAGAAGAGGAAAAATTGAACCTTAATGTTGATTCTGGGTCTCTGTTTCCCCACTTGGAAGACATAAGTAACGATAATACATGTTCAGACCACTTCACAAGTTTGTTGTAGAGTATAAATGAGCTAGTGTTCCAGCGCTTCATAAATATTTTTTCTTAGTAACGATATTTTGGGTTTTCTTACTTTTTTCATATTCTTAGCGGTGTTCCTTTATTCTGTAGTTTCAAAGCAACAAAAATGCATATGTTAGAAAGGGGCACATGAATAGAGTGGGGCGTGATTTCACAGTAAGGAACAGGACAGGAAGATTTAACAGACTCCAAAGCAATGACATCTTTATATTGACCACCTGGACTTCAAGCATCAGTCGGAGTCTATGCTAGTTCACTTCCTCTCACGTAGCACATTCACAAATGTTTTCTTCACTGAAAGTACAGATCTTTGTTAGCCCATAAAGCCAGCTTTCAGGTGCTGCGCTTCTGCTTTATTCACTGTCTGCTCTGTTCTGTTTCACTAGACTCAGCAAACCGTCTGGGAGCCTTGACTCAGTCCCATTACACGGCAGCTCCACACTGTGGCTACACTGAGAAAATGTCCTGAGAGCCAAAGTGGCTGTGTGTACTTCGACGCTGGCTGTGATTCTAAAGAAAGAAGATGTTAGTGCCGCAATTTTTTATATACAGATTCGGATGCAGAGACCAACATTTTGGGGCTTCCCGTTTGGAGTAGACGTATCTAACACAGTCCTTATTTTAGTGGATAGTGATAATGATTCTGTTTTGCCCTTAGGAGCATTTTATTCAAGGCAATTTGCACCAGAGAAATAAATGACCTACTATCACAGTTTTTAAAAGAAGTCATCTCTCAAAAATACTTTAAAGTTGCTTTATGTTTATGGTATTATGTTAGTGGTGATTATAAAGTAGATAGCAACTGAATGATGGTTGTAATGATACAATTGTAGAGTTTGTAGAAATAACACTGGCTTTGTAGTCAGATTTGGGTTTCAATCCAAGCTCAACCATTCACTGGCTCTATAATACTAGTTAAATGACTTAATCTCTAAATTTTGCTCCCTCGTCTGCAAAATAAGGGAAATAATAAATGCCTCTTTGACGTGTAGGAAAGCATTAATTATATTAAATATCTAATAGAAATTCTAGAACATAATAAACAGTCCATAATTGTCATTTGCTGTCCTACCAAAAGACGAGTACAATGAGGTCACAGGACTTAGTCATCCTATGTGATAAACTCACAGCCCCAGGTTTAGTACTCTGTTATTACACCAATTACTTCCATGAAAATAAATTTTTATTGTTTTATGAATTACCTCCAAATTTCTGCTAGTTTCACTGTGGAATAAAATATGACTTTTTCCCTTGTAATGTAACAATTTAGGACAACTATACACCATACACCACCACCCATTAAGTAAAGTGCCTTTTTTTTTTTTTTTTTTTTTTTTTTTTGCAGTCACGGTCCCCTCACCGCTGCGGCCTCTCCCGTTGCGGAGCACAAGCTCCGGACGCGCAGGCTCAGCGGCCATGGCTCACGGGCCCAGCCGCTCCGCGGCATGTGGGATCTTCCCGGACCGGGGCACGAACCCGTGTCCCCTGCATCGGCAGGCGGACTCTCAACCACTGCGCCACCAGGGAAGCCCAAAGTGCTATTTTTTAATTGCACATAGTTCATGAGAAAAATATGCATCCCTGAGTCTTGGATTTCACACTGTCACCTTCCCTAAAGGCTCACAGGCAGACATACCCCCAAAACGAATGAATTATTTCTTAATTCCTGCTTTGTAACAGAAACCAGATTGATATTATAAAAGTCAGTTTCCATTTTATTTTTGTCATATATGTATACTTTTTCATATATATGAGATATATATTCAGTATAAAAATTTAACCTATGTTTCACTATGTCTTTGGGACATGTACACTCTGCTAAAAGTTTCTCTTTACTAAAAAAAAAAAAAAAAGCAGAAGATGGGAATTGTATGTGTGGGGAAACGAACTCGATTATTATATTATATTCTGAGGAAATCAAAAAAGAATACTAAACTTCCAGTTAATTCCATGAGCAAAAGTGAGCCGAAGAGCTGAGGAATTCATCTGATCTGACATTCCAGTTAATTCCATGAGCAAAAGTGAGCCGAAGAGCTGAGGAATTCATCTGATCTGACATTCTGCTTGACTACGCATATTTTCTCTAACAGAGCCACAACCAGCAAGACGATCATAGTCTCACCAAGTCAAATGTCAGCCAGCGGACAGGTTGCTTACAGTTTTGACACTGGTGAGGCAAGGCAAAGACAAAGGAAAGGACTCTCACTTATTTGTTAGGCAAACTTAGTGTCAGGAGAAACTTTATTCATCACCATAAGGTCACCATATGACCTTATGTCAGTCGTAAGGTCACTCTCTGTCATTGGAAACTCTGCAGACAGGACAATTACTGTGATTAAACCCCAGTGGATTGAAAATATTTCAGTAGTGGCTAAAATAACTATTGAATACTGACAGTAAAGCACCAGATTAAAGGTGCAAAACTCTCAGCTAATTACCCTAAGTTTAAAATATCTGGCAACACACAAATATAATGCCAAAGCACATTAAACAGGTATGGAAATGGATGAGAGTTAACCATGTTCCTTAGAGATATAGTAAAGCTACCCTTCTTACAACATTAAAATTTTAAATCTTAGACGATGTCCTTGGGGTTTACAGTTTGCATTGCTGACAACTACCATGATTATAAAATTTACTTTAGCCATAACTTTCAACTCGTTTATCTATATTTTCCAATCATTCCTCTAAGATGAAGTTACCAAGGGCCTTCTTTGTGTTAGTTAAAACCTGGGCAGCTAAGTACTGGAATACAGAGATATAAAACAATGCTAGCGGGCTTCCCTGGTGGCACAGTGGTTGAGAGTCCGCCTGCTGATTCAGGGGACACGGGTTCGTGCCCCGGTCCGGGAGGATCCTGCGTGCCTTGGAGCGGCTGGGCCCGTGAGCCATGGCCGGAGCCTGTGCTCCGCAACGGCGTGGGGGGGGGGCCACAGCAGTGAGAGGCCTGCGTACCGCCAAAAAACAACAACAACAAAAAAAACAATGCTAGCACTGGCTCTGAAGTGGTTTATTGCTTTTTAGCTTAGTCCTATTTCCACGAATATTTCCATGAAGCATGAAGGCATCACTCTGGAGAACTAACTTAGGTCCAAGGACCCAGTAAGAATCAGAGAGGCTTCAAGAAATCATCATTACAGTACAAGGTTTCGTGGGCAGGAGTTGATAGAAAATAATAGGCATGCATAATAAATATTTTCAGTTTTCTCTTTTGTAGTATGAGCTTGCAGGTCTAGACTTCCCATCTTGCCATCTCTGTCTTTGAGTCATGGGTAGATGCTCAGTGAAGAGCTGTCACAGAGTCATGAGATTTCAAATAGGCAAATGAGAGGGCAGTCCAGGAAACTGTAGGAGAACTAATCAGAGTCCATGTGATCAGTGTCAGTTCAAAGACAGAGAGCTCAGGTCTTAATAGATGGGATGTATCAGAATCCATAAGAATGACAAAGATAGGAAGGCACAAAATCAAGGCCGGCAGAGCTATAATCAATACCCAATGAACTGGTGCAAGCTTGTTTCTTTCGCACTGTATTTAGGTCCTCTTAGGCAGGGGTCCTCAACCCCGGGCCGTGGACCGGTAAGGGTCCACTCCCCATTGCTGGTGTTACCACCTGAAACAACCCCCGCCCCACATCCATGGAAAAGCTGTCTTCCACGAAACAGGTCCCTGGTGCCAAAAAGGTTGGGGACCGCTGCTCTTAGGTTGTTACATTGTGTTTGACATCATGAAAAAGCAGAATTCATTCCTACAGTGAAAGGGATAGCTATGCTCCTGGAAGAAAGGAGGATAGAAAGTGGTTTTAAAACTTCTAAAATACGTTATATTCAAATTATCCACAATTCATTTTTTTCCCCTAGAAAGAGCTATCTTATGTAGGCTAAAGAGAATACACATGGTTCACTGGTGCTATGTACCTAAAATTCAGATTTTCTAAACTTTGTTCCATACTACGCTAGTTCCACAAGGTATCTATGCAAGAACATTTAGTTGCCAAATACTGTCAAAAAACAACGAACCATACAATTGTCCCCAAGGAATTCACTGTGCATTGGCCTATTCGTTGCTTTAAGAATTCTTACAGTTAAAAACAGATGAAAATGTATGTAATATTTTTTTAAAATATACTGTCTCCAAAATTATTAGAAAGTTTTCCTTCCTTGTTACTCTTCTGAGTGTCTTTCAAAACAAATAGTGGAAAATATTTCTCTGTATGATTGGTCTTCCACTTGATTAATTCCCTTTACACCCATGCCTATACTGTTTAGCTGATCAATTCATTTGACATGTGGGGTTTTATAATTATTCACAAAAATGCATAGCAGACCATCAACCCTCAAAAATACTACTGCTATCACCAGTAATTAAATCTGCCAAATTTACACTAAAGCAAATCAGGGAAATAAAATGGCTAGTTCTTAGACCACGTAGGAGTCAGAGATAAAAAAATAAAAGCAGAAACAAAATTGTTCGTACTTCTCAAATTATTTTCCAAAGTATAATGTTGCCTTATTAACTAATATTTAATTGAAGGCATTTACAGTCATTTACCTAGAAAAGAAATCTTTCCACTGCAATGTGCCTTCTCTATGCATGTGTGTGCGTGTGTGTATGTGTGTCCATTTCTTTTATTTACAAGTCTACATTACTTATTAATTTATTATGTAATCTCCTCTTTTTACATGGAATAAAAATTTATTATATTTGAAAAGATATTTACAGTGATCATAACCCTGTTCCGATAATGTCTATTTGTATTTATGTCAAAAAAGTAAAACCTATTGTTTCTCAAAACTTAGTGGCCAAATCTTGGATGCTCTTTGAAAATGAAGATAACTGTGTCAATTTACAATGACTACGATTAATTAGGTTTAGAGCAGGACCTAGAAATGTGTATTCTTAATAAACGCTAGGTAAATTTGATATTGGTCTGTGAAGCAGGCTTGCAGAAGCACTGACTTATTAACAAAGAGTACACTGCTCTTTGAACACTTGAAAAAAAAAATGCATTGAATGTACTGAAACCCTATTATAAATACTTACACCAAATGGTGCAAATACAAATCTTGATGCAATATAAAATTATGGTAATTTGGGGATAATGCTGATAATATTTTTAGATAAGTCAGTTCATTTCTTTGGTTTCTTTCTTTCCCTTTTCTACTAAATCGTACATATACACCAACTTAAAACAAAAACAAAATAACGTATTACATTTCCATTCCCCTTCCCACTAATTAATACACATACAGTGCCTAGTTCATTTATAGTTAAATTTTCTATTGAATTTTCTTGTGCTCATGTGGAAACCAGGCATTAAAAAAAAAAAGAAAGGCAACACCATTTTGGTCTACTTCTATAATTTACTACTTAATCTTGGAGAAGTAATTCACTTTGTCTGAACTTTATTTCCTGTTCTGCAAAAATGGGATAATACATCAGAGGGTTATTGTAAGGATCCCACATATCAATTAATACGAAAGGTCTTTTAAAAATAAGCAGGTGTTGCAAGAATGTGAGGCATTCTCCCCTGTCATGCACTTATTTGAATAACGCTTTTTCAGGATGAGGAATGAATTCTTGGTTGTTTTAAAATAAAATTTAAAATAAAGATAAAATGAAATTAAACAAAGTGAAATTACACTAAATTAAAAATTAAGAACAGCAGAACCCTATTTCTCCTATTGTTTGGAAAAAACTTCACTAAAACCAAAATGCATTACATTTGCCGTGATTCGAACAAAACAAAACATGCAGTTAAAAACTTCACTAAATACTTCTTCATATGTTAATAAAAAGGAAAAACTTAGTCCACTATTTTTTTAACATCTTCATTGGAGTATAATTGCTTTACAATGTTGTGTTACTTTTTGCTGTATAACAAAGTGAATCAGCTATATGTAAACATATATCCCCATATCCCCTCCCTCTTGAGTCTCCCTCCTACACTCCCTATCCCACCCCACTAGGTGGTCACAAAGCACCGAGCTGATCTCCCTGTGCTATGTGGCTGCTTCCCACTAGCTATCTATTTTACATTTGGTAGTGTACATATGTCCATGCCACTCTCTCACTTCGTCCCAGTTTCACCTTCCCCCTCCCCATGTCCTCAAGTCCATTCTCTACATCTGCGTCTTTATTCCTGTTCTGCCCCTAGGATCACCAGAACCACTTTTTTCTTTTTTTTAGATTCCATATATATGTGTTAGCATACGGTATTTATTTTTCCCTTTCTGACTTACTTCACTCTGTATGACAGAGTCTAGGTCCGTCCACCACACTACAAATAACTCAATTTCATTTCTTTTTATGGCTGAGTAATATTCCATTGTACATATGTGCCACATCTTCTTTATCCATTCATCTGTCGATGGACACTTAGGTTTCTTCCATGTCCTGGCTACTGTAAATAATGCAGCAATGAACATTGTGGTACATGACTCTTTTTGAATTATGGTTTTCTCAGGGTATATGCCAAGTAGTGGGATTGCTGGGTCATATGGTAGTTCTATTTTTAGTTTTTTAACGAACGTCCATACTGTTCTCCATACTGGCTGTATCAATTTACATTCCCACCAACAGTGCAAGAGGGTTTCCTTTTCTCCACACCCTCTCCAGCATTTACTGTTTGTAGATTTTTTGATGATAGCTATTCTGACTGGTGTGAGGTGATACCCCACTGCAGTTTTGATTTGCATTTCTCTAATGATTAGTGAAGTTGAGCATACTTTCATATGTTTGTTGGCAATCTGTATATCTTCTTTGGAGAAATGTCTATTTAGATCTTCTGCCCATTACTGGATTGGGTTCTTTGTTTTTTCGATATTGAGCTGCATGACCTGCTTGTGTATTTTGGAGATTAATTCTTTGCCAGTTGCTTCGTTTGCAAATATTTTCTCTCATTCTGAGGGTTGTCTTTTCGTCTTGTTTATGGTTTCCTTTGCTGTGCAAAAGCTTTGAAGTTTCATTAGGTCCCATTTGTTTATTTTTGTTTTTATTTCCATTTCTCTAGGAGGTGGGTCAAAAAGGATCTTGCTGTGATTTATGTCAAAGAGTGTTCTCCTTATGTTTTCCTCTAAGAATTTTATAGTATCTGGCCTTACATTTAGGTCTTTAATCCATTTTGAGTTTATTTTTGTATACTGTGTTAGGAAGTGTTCTAATTTCATTCTTTTACATGTAGCTGTGCAGTTTTCCAAGCTCCACTTATTGAAGAGGCTGTCTTTTCTCCATTGCATATTCTTGCCTCCTTTATCAAAGATAAGGTGACCATATGTGTGTGGGCTTATCTCTGGGCTTTCTATCTTGTCCCATTGATCTATATTTCTGTTTTGGTGACAATACTTTATTGTCTTGATTACTGTAACTTTGTAGTACAGTCTGAAGTCCAGGAGTCTGATTCCTCCAGCTCTGTTTTTCTTTCTCAAGATGGCTTTGGCTATTCACGGTCTTTTGTGTTTCCATACAAACTGTGAAATTTTTTGTTCTAGTTCTGTGAAAAATGTCATTGGTAGTTTGATAGGGATTGAATTCAATCTGTATATTGCTTTGGGTAGTAGAGTCATTTTCAAAATGTTGATTCTTCCAATCCGATAACATGGTATATCTCTCCATCTGTTTGTATCATCTTTAATTTTTTTCATCAGTGTCTTATAGTTTTCTGCATACAGGTCTTTTGTGTCCTTAGGTAGGTTTATTCCTAGGTATTTTATTCTTTTTGTTGCAATGGTGAATGGGATTGCTTCCTTGATTTCACTTTCAGATTTTTCATCATTAGTGTATAGGAATGCCAGAGATTTCTGTGCATTAATTTTGTAACTTGCTACTTTACCAAATTCATTGATTAGCTCTAGCAGTTTTCTGGTGGCATCTTTAGGATTCTCTATTTATAGTATCATGTCATCTGAAAACAGTGACAGCTTTACTTCTTCATTTCCAATTTGTATTCCTTTTATTTCTTTTTCTTCTCTGACTGCTGGGGCTAAAACTTGCAAAACTATGTTGAATAATAGTGGTGACAGTGAGCAACCTTGTCTTGTTCCTGATCCTAGAGGAAATGGTTTCAGTTTTTCACCATTGAGGATGATGTTGGCTGTGGGTTTGTCATATATTGCCTTCATTATGATGATGTAAGTTCCCTCTATGCCTACCTTTCTGGAGAGTTTTTATCATAAATGGGTGTTGAAGTTTGTCGAAAGCTTTCTCTGAATCTATTGAGATGATCATATGGTTTTTCTCCTTCAATTTGTTAATATGGTGTACCACATTGATTGATTTGCATATATTGAAGAATCCTTGCATTCCTGGGATAAACCCCACTTGATCATGGTGTATGATCTTTTTAATGTGTGGCTGGATTCTGTTTGCTAGTATTTTGTTGAGGATTTTTGCATCTATGTTCATCAGTGATATGGGCCTGTAGTTTTCTTTCTTTGTGGCATCTTTGTCTGGTTTTGGTATCAGGGTGATGGTGGCCTCATAGAATGAGTTTGGGAGTGTTCCTCCCTCTGCTGTATTTTGGCAGAGTTTGAGAAGGATAGGTGTTAGCCCTTCTCTAAATGTTTGATAGAATTCACCTGTGAAACCATCTGGTCCTGGACTTTTGTTTCTTGGAAGATTTTTAATCACAGTTTCAACTTCAGTGCTTGTGATTGGTCTGTTTATATTTTCTAGTTCTTCTTGACTTAGTCTCAGAAGGTTGTGCTTTTCTAAGAATTTGTTCATTTCTTCCAGGTTGTCCATTTTATTGGCATAGAGTTGCTTGTAGTAATCTCTCATGATCTTTTGTATTTCTGCCGTGTCAGTTGTTACTTCTCCTTTTTCATTTCTAATTCTGTTGATTTGAGTCTTCTCCCTGTTTTTCTTGATTAGTCTGGCTAATGGTTTATCAGTTTGGTTTATCTTCTCAAAGAACTAGCTTTTAGTTTTATTGATCTTTGCTACTGTTTCCTTCATATCTTTTTCATTTATTTCTGATCTGATCTTTATGATTTCTTTCCTTCTGCTAACTATGGGTTTTTTTGTTCTTCTTTCTCTAATTTCTTTAGGTATAAGATTAGCTTGTTTATTTGAGATGTTTCTTGAGGTAGGATTTTATTGCTATAAGCTTCCCTCTTAGAACTGCTTTTGCTGCATCCCATAGGTTTTGGGTTGTCAGGTTTTCACATTTGTTTCTAGGTATTTTTTGATTTCCTCTTTGATTTCTTCTGTGATCTCTTGTTTATTAAGCAGTGTATTGTTTAGCCTCCATGTGTTTGTATGTTTTACAGATTTTTTTCCTGTAATTGATATCTAGTCTCATAGCGCTCTGGTCAGAAAAGATACTTGATACAATTTCAATTTTCTTAAATTTACCAAGGCTTGATTTGTCACCCAAGACATTATGGATACTGGAGAATGTTCCATGAGCACTTGAGCGGAAAGTGTATTTTACTGTTTTTGGATGGACTGTCCTATATATACCAGTTAAGTCCATCATGCTTAATATATCATTCAAAGCTTGTGTTTCCTTATTTATTTTCATTTTGGATGATCTGTCCATTGGTGAAAGTGGGGTGTTAAAGTCCCCTACTATGATTGTGTTACTGTCAATTTCCCCTTTTATGGCTGTTAGCATTTTCCTTATATATTGAGGTGCTCCTCTGTTGGGTGCATAAATATTCACAATTATTGTATCTTCTTCTTGGATTTATCCCTTGATCAATATGTAGTGTCCTTCTTTGTCTCTTGTAACAGTCTTTGTTTTAAAGTCTATTTTCTCTGTTATGAGAATTGCTACTCTGGCTTTCTTTTGATTTCCATTTGCATGGGATATCTTTTTCCACCCCCTCACTTTCAGTCTGTATGTGTCCCTAGGTTTGAAGTGGGTCTCTTGTAGACAGCATATATATGGGTCTTGTTTTTGTATCCATTCAGCCAGTCTATGTCTTTTGGTTGGAGGACTTAATCCATGTACATTTAAGGTAATTATAGAGTATGTTCCTATCACCATTTTCTTAACTGTTTTGGGTTTGTTTTTGTTGGTCTTCTTCTTTTATGTTTCCTGCCTTGGAAAGTTCCTTTAGCATTTGTTGTAAAGCTGGTCTGGTGGTGCTGAATTCTCTTAACTTTTGCTTGTCTGTAAATGTTTTAATTTCTCCGTCGAATCCGAATGAGATCCTTGCTGGGTACAGTAATCTTCATTGTAGGTTTTTCCCTTTCATCACTTTAAATATGTTCTGCCACTCCCTTCTGGTTTGCAGAGTTTCTGCTGAAAGATCAGCTGTTAACCTTATGGGGATATCCTTGTATGGTATTTGTTGCTTTTTCTTGCTGCTTTTATTATTTTTTCTTGTATTTAATTTTTGACCGTTTGATTAATATGTGTCTTGGCATGTTTCTCCTTGTATTTATCCTGTATGAGACTCTCTGTATGAGACCTCACTGACTATTTCCTTTCCCATGTTAGGGAAGTTTTCAACTATAACCTCCTCAAATGTTTTCTCAGTTCCTTTTTTTTTCCTCTTCTTCTTCTGGAACCCCTATAATTCAAATGTTGGTGCATTTAATGTTGTCCCAGCGTTCTCTGAGACTGTCCTCAATTCTTTTCATTCTTTTTTATTATGCTCTGCAGTAGTTATTTCCACTATTTTGTCTTCCAGGTCACATACCTGTTCTTCTGCCTCAGTTATTCTGCTTGAATCCTAGAGAATTTTTAACTTCATTTATTGCATTGTTCATCCTTGTTTGTTTGCTCTTTAGTTCTTCTAGGTCCTTTTTAAGTGTTACTTGTATTTTCTCCATTCTATTTCCAAGATTTTGGATCATCTTTACTATCATTACTCTGAATTGTTTTTCAGGTAGACTGCCTGTTTCCTCTTCATTTGTTAGGTCTGGTGGGTTTTCACCTTGCTCCTTCATCTGCTGTGTGTTTCTCTGTCTTCTCATTTTGCTTAATTTACTGTGTTTGGGGTCTCCTTTTTGCAGGCTGCAGGTTTGTAGTTCCTGTTGTTTTTGGTGTCTTCCCCCAGTGGGTAAGGCTTGTTTAGTGGCTTGTGTAGGCTTCCTGGTGGAGGGGACTGGTGCCTGTGTTCTGGTGGGTGGGGCTGGATCTTGTCTTTCTGGTGGGCAGGGCTGCATCTGGTGGTGTGTTTTGGGGTGTCTGTGGACTTATTATGATTTTAGGCAGTCTCTCTGCTAATAGGTGGGGTTGTGTTCCTGTCTTGCTAGTTGTTTGGCATGGGGCATCTGGCACTGGAGCTTGCTGGCTGTTGAATGGAGCTGGGTCTTAGCATTGAGATGGAGATCTCTGGGAGAGCTCTCACCGATTGATATTATGTGGGGCCGGAGCACAAAGATCCCGTCAGCCCCATGGCTGCTAGTGTTGGAAGGTCTCCTGCAGAGGCAGGGTGTGGCTGTGGCTCATCTTGGGGACAAGGACACTGGCAGCAGAAGTTCTGGCAAAATTATACCTTTATTCTTAATACTATGCTAAATCACAGAAAGCAACAAAAGTTGATTGAAAAAATACAAACTGTCTTATAACAATCAAAATTCCTATGGCCAATAAAAGCTTTTGGAGAATAGTAACGCTGTCTAACTGCGCCATCTTGTGGAAAACACTGAAGAAAGTTGAGTTTTGAAACTCATCCTTCAATTGCACTCTTTGCTGATGCATGAATATCTATATTTCCATAAACTGTTCCCACTTTACCTCCTTTTGTTTGAATATGTAATTTTTGACTCTTAACAGACTGTAAGATGCTGGTCCCCCGCTCAGTTTCAATTTTGCAATTATCACACTCAATATTTTGGACTTTTACACAGCCAGACCCTGATGACTTGATATTCAAAATCCCTCTCACGCTCCCTCAGATCACCTCGGCCACAGGCTAGTCTCGCCATGGCCAGTCGACTTTGCCACTGTGCCAGCTCAAGTCAAAAGGAGACACTTGAGGGGGTTTCCTGAGGCAACAGCCCTTAGTCCACTTTTGATGAACAAAATTTTAATGAATTTTTGTCTTCAGTTGCAAAGCTGAACAAAACTATAGTACTTGATACAAAAGGAATATTCCTGGAAACCTCTGCCACCTTGTGTACAAAAGTCATCCTAGGGATCCTTACTGTAATTGCCCTACATGCTTGCATCTGGTCTTTAGAGAATTATCTTTGAGTGTGTCCAGGTCAGATGTGAAATTATAATTTGGAGTGGGAATAATACACACTCTGCATTTTCTAAAGAACATCTGGCCTGAGAATCAATATAGCATTTCATTTTAACTTTAGCAGCACTTTAAAGTCCCATTTATAAATGTTTTAATATAACAATAAGGGACTCTTGGGCATGTTTTATTCTTTCATTAATGTACGCCTCTTGTGTATTGCAAGATACATGTGAACTGAATAAGTTCCTTCGACCATTCAAAGTGCTAATTAATGATCCAATAAAGCAAAGCCTAGCGTATTTTAATGGCAGCAAAATATAACTCTTTAACTTGGAAAATAAAATATTAAATCTTCCCTTCCAATAGTTCTTAAGCCTATGCATAAAATAAGTATCAAGGGATTAAAAGAAATCACAAAGATTCTTTAACCATATATTTACATGCAAAGTATTTCCCTGCCGCTCATTTTCAGTTTTATATTTAAGTACTGTCAGCTCAGTTTTGCATGGGGGTGGAGTGTAGACCAAGAGGGTTGGAAGTGAAAGAATTTGTAAAGCTGTACTATTAAAATATTTTTGAGGATGTCCCTGGTGGGGCAGTGGTTGAGAATCTGTCTGCCGATGCACGGGACATGGGTTCAATCCCTGGTGCAGGAAGATACCACATGCCGCGGAGCAACTAAGCCCGTGTGCCACAACTACTGAGCCTGAGCTCTAGAGCCTGCGAGCCACAAATACTGAGCCCACACACCACAACTACTAAAGCCTGCATGCGTAGAGCCCATGCTCTGCAAGAGAAGCCACCATAATGAGAAGCCTGCACACCGCAACGAAGAGTAGCCGCCGCTCGCCGCAACTAGAGAAAGCCTGTGCGGAGCAACGAAGACCCAATGCAGCCAAAAAAAAATTTTTTTTAAGTAAAAAGGCAACCATGTCACACCCTCTCTCTCATGGCTTTATTATTTTTTGAGCTACACATTGCTCTGCCAGTTTGCTAAAGGCAGAAGTGAGTGAAACAGAGACAGTGAAGGCTATGCTTTGCCATGTGGTTCAGAAAAGTGACGATTCTCTCCAAGCTCTAAAATATCCACAATGAAACACAACTCAGCATCATGCTTTCCCTCTCTGCTCATTCCAGTACCTGACATCCGTGAGAGGAAGCAGATGGCCCTCATTTCAACCTGGCCTGCAAGGTCCTGTACTGAGATTCTATCTCCTTTCCTTTAGCTGCCTCAGCCTGAACGAAAGTCCACATGCGTACAGCTCCAGGAAAATTTCAATCTAACTGACAGGTCTTTCTTACACTTCTGCCCTGCTGAACCTGCCTCTCTCAGGGACTCAAGATGGCATAATGACTTGTTATCCTAATGGGCTATGCAATTATTAAACAGTTCTTTGAGATCATTTTCACACATCAAAAACCATTAAAATGAGCATGAATTATCAGGCAAAGTGCAAATAAGAAAAAGAACAATTTATCTCTTTTTTAATTCACTAAGCCTTTTGATGGCTAACAGTACCTAGTAGCAAAGAGAGTGCATCAGCTAAGTAAGACATTAGCCTTAAGCAAGAGATGTCAAGAAATTCTTCTAAATTACTTGTCATGATAGGTGGCTGGTGAGCACGGGGACGAAAATCAGTGTCATAATTGTAAAGTGTATGTTGGCACATTGGTGTGGCAATGGGACCACAGGAGAGAAAAGACCGGGCTTGAGGACAAACAATACCAATGGCATTACAGCTTCATCTCCATAATGAAAACAAGCAAACAAACATACTGTTCAGAGATTAATTGGGCCTTAAAACAGTGACTTTTTAAAATGCTGAAATCCATGGTAAGAAGTAACATGTATATCACAAACCAGTACATATGTACGTACAACCAGGTATAGGCAAATGTGTGTATAAAACTAAATGAAAAGTCTCACAAAAATAATATTTATGTTTACTGAGTGATACACTCTGCTTTATTCTGTTCTCTTTTTTTAATTAAAATAAAAAGACGGTTTTAAAATTGATTTCATAACCTTCTGATGGGCCACAATTCCACAATTTGAAAAATATTCAACTATCTCCAATTATTAAATTTTGTGGTCAGGATGAATCATCTAGACTAACATCTCAATACTTACAGTATTAAAATGATGTATCAACCATAATTCTTATAAACAAAGTTTTAAAAATTAACATTCTGGTTTCAAGTACAATTACCAAAAATTAGACAACCCATTGCTAAACACTTTGTGTTTCTAAATACTTTTTACAGAGAATTTTAACTATTTTTAAACCATCTGCTCTGTAAGAAAGAAGCAGAAAGAATATCAGATATTTATTTCCTTCCATATGTCAGCAGATTTACTCTTTCTTTTATGTAAATTACTTCACATCTCCACAACGATCCAGTCAGAGGAAAGTTTTATTACTTCTTATTCTGAATGAGGAAGACAAGACTCATCAATGCTCAGCTAACCAGCCTGAACCACTCATATATCAAGTAGAAGACAGAATATGAGTTCGGGTCTTCTAAGTCCAGGGTTCTTAATATCATGCTGCTACTCAGTGCTGCCTGCTATGGCTTCTGATACTTTCCATATTGCTCTATAAGATCTGAAACGTAAATGTAAATAGTAATACACAAAGAGTTCTGTGTTTGAATATTTACATTTTTAGTTCATTGGGTCAAATGCTTAATCCATGCCCTTGAGCCAAGGAGCCACGGCGCATCCAAGGAGAGCAGCGTCCTGTTCCAAGATGCGGGATGCTGAAGCACCAAGCACAGATGACCATGGCCTGCCTGGGGCACAGTGGTATGCAAGGATTGGGAATGTGGGCACTGGGGTGACACTGTTTAGATTCAAATCCCAGTGAAGCAAATGACTAGGTATGTGGCTTTGCATATGCTAGCTCTGCAGTGTGTAAGTGCTGCTAATAACAATGCTCTTTACCAAGAAATGTTACCACAATACCCAGTTCAAAGCAAGCATTCAATAAATGTTAGCGATTAGAAATATTTCCATGGTTGAGATGTGGTTATGTGGCATTAAAAAAATTGTGACATGAAGATATACAGCTATTAAATCACTTCTGTTTCTGTTCTTTGTGAATTGTCAATTTGATTTTATGTCATCATAAATGGATGATATTTGGTATAATCCATACTTTTAGAGGCATTCTTTTTGACACAACCAGAAAAAGAGGGGAACCCACACATTTAATGAACAAAACAAAAATTTGTGGCATGGAACATTGTGAAGGCTGGGTAAAATCTGATCTAATTCAAGTCAGCAAACAGTTGTAAACCCTGAAATCTGTTTACAAGTTCAGAGGGCTGAGGTTTTAAAAGCAAAATCAAAGAAACAAACAAAACACACTTATTTCTGAAGAAAAATAAAAAGCCCACATAGGTCTGATGTCATAGGGATTTACTCCTACTCAAAATCTGGTTTAGATTTAGATAAAACCATAAGGCACTGCTTTCTTACTATTAACAGTCTTGACATTTTTTGTTCAATGACTAGGCTATCTAAATCTTCCCACATTATTTCCACACAAGGAAATTCAAAGATAAGAGAAAATGGCAGCAAGAGTGGCTTCTAGACTAAAACCTAACAGACAAGTAGATTGTCCCCGACTTAAATAATAAATATATATAAAAAGTTAATGTGGTTTTAAAAAAATAAAAGGAAAAAAATTAACATTATAGTTAAGAGCTCCAGATGTCTCAGTCCATTTTATCTTGTAAAGATCCTGCAGAAACACATGAGGTAATAACTTTGAAATAAAGAATGTAGAAAAATGAAAAAAATCAAATTAAAATATATCTCTAGACTTACATATCTAAAAATCTGCCAGACCATATCCAGACCACTAGAAACAAATAAGATTAGTGTACACTTTTAAATGTGTAGAGAAAAGAAATTTTGTAATCTACTCTTAAAATCAATCCTATCTCTAAAAATTCTCCTGGCAGAATGCTTGCCACTTGACTCACTTATATTCGTATCCCTAAGAGTGAGACATGTGGTTTTATTTTTATCTCTATTGACAAAAGAGACTGAGCATAACCTGACCTCTACGTGAAAACAGCCACATGAGTGATGAGATGATAGGAAATGAAATCAATGAAGATGTTGTAAGAGGAAACTGGATTGCTGAGCTAATGACTAAAGCTGAAATGGGATGCTCCAGAGGGTTCCGATAAATTCCTTCCTTTGAATCTCACTAGAGTATCATGGATTTGAGTGACATATGTTTACTATTTTAAACTTCTGACCCTTTAGATTCGAGTGCTTGTTTCCTTACATGGAAAGAAAACAGAATGGAAAAGCAAGCTAAGTAAGACACTTTAATAGCACCTAAAAAGGATTAATTTCATCTCTTGTAAATATAAGACAAATATAATTCAGTTTTAGATTCAAAAATTTACAAATGTTTTATCTTTAGTTTTCTTCAAATAATATCAAGATGTATATGTCTGAATGAGGTTTTCATAGAACCATTTTGTTTTGGTGTCATTTTTTTTTTTAAACTTAGGTTTATTTTGTAACAATGTAGAAATCATCAGGTTGCTAGTATCATCTCTAAGGCATTCATAAATTATAAATGAAAATGCCAATTTCTTTCCATTTCAAAGACATGTGACTTCATTACTGAATAAAATTAGTTCAGAAAATTTTAAATGACCTTAATTACTAAGATGTTGAAAAAATGAAAACCTAGAGTTGGTGCTTTCATTTTATCATTAATAGAGAATATGGGTGTGGGACTTGTGTTCCCAATATTAACATTTCCTATATTTCTTTCCTTTAAACTGTTAAAGATAAATTCTCAAATATTAATAAAAGATAACAATCTTTTGGTAGCAATAGTGTTCATTTTTGTATTTGACAGTTAATAAAACACTATCTGCAATATAAACAAACTAACTTTGTTCTTAAACTTTCATCATATTGCTGTTGCTGTCCCTACAGAGAACATGTTATCTTCAAAAAATTTATTCAACAAATACTTTTGGAGGACCTACAATGTTCAAAGCATGAGCTTAAATCCTATTTTGTAATATATTTAATATAGAATATGTCATAATTAGGATAGAATCTATGATACATCCAGGCCTCAATTATTATAGATTCTGCCATTAAATGTTTTATAACCAGGGTGGGGGGGAGACGTATACACACACACATAGACACACACAAAAATACTCACCAAGAAGTGAATAAAATTGGAAATGTTTCAAAGGAACTCACGTGTAAAGTAACATTTTAAGATACTAACACATCTTCTTTACATTCCTGAGAAAATGTGCTCACCATACTCTCTTAAGATTATCCTACACTTTTAAATCACTGCTTTTAGAGAAACGCTTCTCTTGTTATTTAGAAAAGCAATCTCTCCCTAACACGTACCTTCCTATTTACTCAGCACCCCATAATGTGTGCTTATCCTTCTCCCTGACGTCTAAAGTAAATATTTACAGAAGCTGTAACTATGTGTCAACCAAGCTGTCAATCCAGCGACTCTCATGGGTGCTCTTTTGATGTGAACACAACCCAACAACAGGACCACAGCGCCAGCTGAGGCACTGCAAGCAGCTCAGCTGTCAGCCTGCCACCTGCTTTCCTCACGGTCCCAGTTTTCCTTGTGTTCTGTGCTGTTCACGTAGCAGAAAAAGCACTCTGTCAACATCAGCTGCGAATGAAACACATTCAATTGTTGATTCTATTTTAGGGGCAGATGAAGAGCTCTTAATTTTGCCTTTCAAGGATCTGTTTTCTAATGTACAAACTGGATATTAAATTTTTTTTCCCAAACATCTTGGCTAAATTTTATCTGCCTTAGTTGAGGAATTCTGAAAGAACAGGGATTTGTTGAAATGACCTCAGATGATTCATTTAAAGAAGAAAAATAAAAACTGGGAATTGTGCTTTTATTTATTAACAAAGAATATGGAGGAGAAAGTGTGTTCTCAATATTAAAAATTAATGATTTGATATCAATATAAATGTCACCACTTTTTTAGCAATAATGTTCCTTTTAAAAGCGTTTGGCCCTATACTATGCTCAAACAAGTGCTCTCTAAATGTTATAATAAAATGAGACTATACCAGGAAGAAGAAAGTAACTACAATTGGGGATTCTGGAAGTTAATTGTAATTCTTTATCAAAGCTTAATTTTGAAGGAAAAAAATGAGTACAAATTTTTTCTTTAGACAAACATCAAAACTGTCATTTTAAAAATGAGATAATTTATGTGAGCCTGTGCTATAAACTATAACCTATATTAAGAAATTATAATTATAGTTAGACAGTATAGCCCAGCTTATTAAAGTAGAGCAATACTATGACACACGAGATGAAACTGAAGTTTACATAGGTAAAAAATTAAAAGAGCAAACAAAAATTTTACAATTTGATATACCACGAGAAAAAAATCAGCAGTTAAAGTTTCATACCCCTAGAAGAAGATAAAAATCAAGTCAAAATCTACCAATAAGAAAAAGAAAAGTAGACTAAAGAACGAAACCTAAACAACTCTATAAAATACTGAATAAAAAACAAAAGAAATAAATGATACTCTGTTTTAACCTAGTCAAATGTAGACATTTATTTCCTCTCCTTCTGGAGGATATAGAAGTAATGGTTTAAATCCACACATACAGAGATCAGGAATGCACTAACATCAAAGAAAAAATGTCAACACATTTTTGAAAGAAAGCACATGGAAAATGTGGTGTCAGGTGACGCAGGCTGAGGAAGCCTGGAGTGGGCAGAGAATGGGCTACAGCCAAGGAGGGGTGTGGGTCAACTCTCAGGATTCAGAGAGGATGGGTGGGAGGGCAGGATAAGCAGCTTATTTACCAGGTATACTCACGAGATGTGGCAACTCAGAAATGAAAGGAGTGAACATTTTATTCAAAGTAACTAGGATATCCTAGAAGAACTAAGCATATCGCTATCACTAGATGGGCAACAGCGAGAAGGGGAAGTGAGGAGGTTGAGTGTTCTTCATTGACACGCATCAAAACAGTAATCAATACATGGTGTCTAGAACAGATATACCAGAAAATAATAATGAAAGTATCTACTGAGTGACATGAAGGTACAACAGAAAGATCCCTAAACAGAAATCTACAGTTTGTTGTCTTTGGGATGACGGGGAGGTAATTCAGGGGAACTGTTACTTTTCATGATAAACCCTTTGATGACATTTCACACTTTTTCGGTGTATGGCTTACTTGAGAATATTAAAATAATAAATAAAATTTATCAGGCCACGTACATTTTTTAAAAGAAATAAAATCTGTTCCATAAATCTCAAGGTATATCAACAATTGATGCGTGAACCAAATTATTACCAATGTGTTGATTTTATGATAGTAAAAAAAAAAAAGGAATAAAATTAAATAGATGGTGGCAGACCTGTCGTAAAAGCATTCTTGTTTTAATTTAATCCAAGCAGACATCTGTGGTTCATCCATAAAGAGACAGCAATTTTAGATCTTGCCAAATTTCTTCAGTAAACTAAACCAATTTTCTTCTTTCCTTCCTTTCTCCCTCCCTCCCCACTTCCCTCCCTCCTTCCTTCCCTGCCTCCCTCCCTCCCTTCCTCCCTTCATGCTTATATGCATTCTGTGATTCACCTAATCTGTATTCAGTGGCTGCCCTCTATATTAGATTCTGGAATGCAAAGATGTATAATGTAAACTACTGATCCCAATTATCAGGCTAGATAATGTTGAAGATAGACCTATAAACTAGTAATTATAAAATATCTGTTAGGGCTTTCCTGGTTGCGCAGTGGTTAAGAGTCTGCCTGCCGATGCAGGGGGCATGGGTTCGTGCCCTGGTCCAGGAGGATCCCGCATGCCGCAGAGCGGCTGGGCCCGTGGGCCATGGCCACTGGGCCTGCGCATCCGGAGCCTGTGCTCCGTGGCGGGAGGGTCCACAGCAGTGAGAGGCCTGTGTACCGCAAAAAAAAAAAAAAAAACCTGTTAAATAGTAAAACAGCTTTATGTTTGAGCACTGAGTGCCTCACTAGAAAAAGTTTAAAAACTGCCTTTAAAAGTGGCCAATTTTTAATCCAGCCTCAGTAAAATTAAGAAAATTGAAATCATGTCAAGCCCCTCTTCCGACAACAATGCTATGAGATTAGAAATCAATTACAGGGAGAAAAACGTAAAAAACATGAACACGTGGAGGCTAAAAAATACATTACTAAATAACCAAGAGATCACTGAAGAAATCAAAGAGGAAATCAAAAAATACCTAGAGTCAAATTAGAATGAAAACACAACGATCCAAAGCCTATGGGATGCAGCAAAAGCAGTTCTGAGAGGGCAGTTGATAGCAATACAAGCATACCTCAAGAAACAAGAAAAATCTCAAATAAACAATCTAACCTTACACCTAAAAGAACTAGACAAAGAATAACAAATAAAATCCAAACTCAGTAGAAGGAAAGAAATCATAAAGATCAGAGCAGAAATAAATGAAATAGAAACAAAGAAAACAATAGCAAAGATCAATAAAACTAAAAGCTGGTTCTTTGAGAAGATAAACAAAATTGATAAACCTTTAGCCAGACTCATCAAAAAAAAAAGAGGGAGAGGACTCAAATCATTAAATTAGAAATGAAATAGGAGAAGTTACAATGAACATGGCAGAAATACAAAGCATCCTAAGAGACTACTACAAGAAACTCTATGCCAATAAAATGGACAACCTGGAAGAAATGGATGAATTCTTAGAAAGGTATAAGCTTCTAAGACTGAAACAGGAAGAAACAGAAAATATGAACAGACCAATCACAAGTAATGAAATTGAAACTATGATTTAAAATCTTCCAACAAACAAAAGTCCAGGACCAGATGGCTTCACAGGTGAATTCTATCAAACATTTAGAAAAGAGCTAACACCCATCATTCTCAAACTCTTCCAAAAAATTGCAGAGCAAGGAACACTCCCAAACTCATTCTATGAGGCTACCATCACCCTGATACCAAAACCAGACAAAGATACTACAAAAAAAGAAAATTACAGACCAATATCACTGATGAATATAGATGCAAAAGTCCTCAACAAAATACTAGCAAACAGAATCCAATAACACATTAAAAGGATCATACACCATGATCAAGTGGGATTTATCCAAGGGATGCAAGGATTCTTCAATATATACAAATCAAGCAATGTGATACACCATATTAACAAGCTGAAGAATAAAAACTATATGATCATCTTAACAGAGGCAGAAAAAACTTTTGACAAAATTCAACACCCATTTATGATAAAAACTCTCCAGAAAGTGGGCATAGAGGGGACCTACCTCAACATAATAAAGGCCATATATGACAAACCCACAGCAAGCATCATTATCACTGGTGAAAAACTGAAAGCACTTCCTCTAAGATCAGGAACAAGACAAGGATGTCCACTCTTGCCACTATTGCTCAACATAGTTTTGGAAGTCCTAGCCACAGCAATCAGAGAAGAAAAAGAAATAAAAGGATTCAAAATTGGAAGAGAGGAAGTAAAACTGTCACTGTTTGCAGATAACATGATACTAAACATAGAGAATCCTAAAGATGCCACCAGAAAACTACTAGAGCTAATCAATGAATTTGGTAAAGCTGCAGGATACAAAATTCATGCACAGAAATCTCTTGCAATCCTATACACTAATGATGAAAGATCAGAAAGAGAAATCAAGGAAACAATCCCATTCACCATTGCAACAAAAAGAATAAAATACCTAGGAATAAACCTACCTAATGGGGTAAAAGACCTGTACTCAGAAAACTATAAAACACTGATGAAAGAAATCAAAGATGACACAAACGATGGAGAGATATACCATGTTCTTGGATTGGAAGAATCAATATTGTGAAAACGACTATACTACCCAAAGCAATCTACAGATTCAATGCAATCCCTATCAAATTACCACTGGCATTTTTTTTACAGAACTAGAACAAAAAATCTTAAAATTTGTATGGAGACACAAAAGACCCCAAGTAGCCAAAGCAGTCTTGAGGGGAAAAAAACGGAGCTGGAGCAATTAGACTCCCTGAATTCAGACTATACTACAAAGCTACAGTAATCAAGACAATATGGTACTGGCACAAAAACAGAAATATAGATCAATGGAACAGGACAGAAAGCCCAGAGATAAACCCACACACCTATGGTCAGCTAATCTATGACAAAGGAGGCAAGGATATGCAATGGAGAAAAGACAGTCTCTTCAATAAGTGGTCCTGGGAAAACTGGACAGCTACATATAAAAGAATGAAATTAGAACACTCCCTAACACCATACACAAAAATGAACTCAAAATGGATTTGAGACCTAACTGTAAGACGAGACACTATAAAAGTCTTAGAGGAAAACATAGGAAGAACATTCTTTGACATAAACCACAGCAAGATCTTTTTTGATCCACCACCTAGAGTAATGGAAATAAAAACAAAAATAAACAAATGGGACCCAATGAAACTTAAAAGCTTTTGCAAAGCAAAGGAAACTACAAACAAGACAAAAAAATAACCCTCAGAATGGGAGAAGATATTTGCAAATGAATCAACAAAGTATTAATCTCCAAAATATATAAACAGCTCATGCAGCTCAATATTAAAAAATAAACAAGCCAATCCAAATATGGGCAGAAGACGTAAATAGACATTTCTCCAAAGAAGACATACAGATGGCCAAGAAGCACATGACAAGCTGCTCAACTTGACTAATCATTAGAGAAATGCAAATCAAAACTACAATGAGGTGTCACCTCACACCAGTTAGAACGGGCATCATCAGAAAATCTACAAATAACAAATGCTGGAGAGGGTGTGGAGAAAAGGGAACCCTGTTGCACTGTTGGTGGGAATGTAAATTGATACAGCCACTAAGGAGAACAGTATGGAGGTTCCTTAAAAAACTAAAAATAGAATTACCTTATGACCCAGCAATCCCACTACTGGGCATATACCCAGAGAAAACCATAACTCAAAAAATACATGCACTCTAACATTCATTGCAGCACTATTTACAATAGCCAGGTCATGAAAGCTACCTAAATGCCCATCGACAGACAAATGGATAAAGAAGTTGTGGTACATATATACAATGGAATATTACTCAGCCATAAAAAGGAACAAAATTGGGTCATTTGTAGAGACGTGGATGGACCTAGGGACTGTCATACAAAGTGAAGTCAGTCAGAAAGAGAAAAACAAATATCATATATTAATGTATGTATGTGGAACCTAGAAAAATGGTACAGATTAACCAGTTTGCAGGGCAGAAATAGAGACACGGATGTAGAGAACAAACATATGGACACTAAGGGAGGAAAGTGGCAGAGGGGGTGGTGGTGGTTGGATGAATTGGGAGGTTAGGATTGACATGTATACACTCATATGTGTAAAATAGGTAACTAATAAGAACCTACTGTATAAAAAATTAAAAAAAAAAAAAAAGTGGCCAACTTTTCTCTGTTTGAGCAGGCCCAGAAATTAACTTCCTCCAAGGGAGAAATGCTTCCACCAAAAGACATGCAAAGGTTTTAATGAGTTGGTAGTTGAGACTGCCATTTTGTTATTTTGTGTTCCTCTCATGCTATTAAGCCCCTAGTCATAGCAAGCATGTGTTGCTATGCTAGATGGAGTGACTGATACTGATTATCGAGAGATGACTGGGTTGCTGTTACACAGTTGGTTCAGGGAAGACTGTTTCTGTAACTAGGAGTTTCACTGGGTACCTCTTATTCCTTCTGTGTTGAATGGTAATGTTTAATGAAAGAGTACAGCAATACAGTAAGAACAGGAGCACTGAGGATTAAGAACCTTCAGGAATAAATGTCTGAGTCATCCAACCAGGAAAAAACTCTTATTCTCTGAGGTTCTCTCTGAGATCAAGGAGAACATGAATTGGGTGATGAAATAAGGAAGTGACAGTTACCAACATGACCTTGTGACCAATCACAGAAATAAGGACTGGAGCCACAAATTTGAGTTATGAATATAGTTGCATATGTTAAACAATTACTATTTTTCCCTTGACATTCTTCTATTTTATATTTGGTTTATAAGTCACGAGACATGAGGAACCACATCCAGACCTGATACATTATCTAGATCAAGGTGTAGAGTTTGCAATGTACATGGTGACTGATGGCGCCCTGAATTTCTCCTGTTATGTAAGCCAGGGGGTTAGCAGTGGGCATCTAGTGGGTTTAAGCTGCTAACCATCCTAAAGCGCACAAGGCAGCCCCACACAATAAAGAATTAGTGAATTATCTGAAGCAAAATGTCAGCAGCACCATGGTTGACAAACCCTGATGCAAATGGAGAATAAAACCAAGGCCTGAGCTTCAGTATGAAGTGGGCAGTGAGATAAGGAGGAACTAGCAAAGGAGATGGTGACAGAATGACCAGTGAGGTAGGATGACAACTAAGAATATGTGGTCTCTTTAGAGCCATGTGTAGAAGTGTACCAAGCAGAGGGAGAAATAAAATGTCTCAAATGCTGCTTATAGGTCAATTACAAAGACACCTGAGGGACTTCCCTGGTGGCTCAGTGGTTAAGAATCCGCCTGCCAGTGCAGAGGAAACAGGTTCGAGCCCTGGTCCAGAAAGATCCCACATGCCGTGGAGTAACTAAGCCCGGGCGCCACAACTACTGAGCCTGTGCTCTAGAGCCCACGAGCCACAACTACTGAAGCCCGCGTGCCTAGAGCCTGTGCTCCGCAACAAGAGAAGCCACTGCTTGCTGCAACTAGAGAAAGCCTGTGCACAGCAACGAAGAGCCAATGCAGCCAAAAAAAAATTTTTAATAAAATCCTTGAAAAAAGACTCCTGAGAAACTGACCCTAGGATTTAGCAAAGTGGAGGTCCTTGGTGACATTAGGAGTCCCCAGCCCCCGGGCCATGGACCGGTACTGGTCTGTGGCCTGTTAGGAACGGGGCCGCACAGCAGGAGGTGAGTGGCGGGTGAGCGAGCGAAGCTTCATCTGTATTTACAGCCGCTCCACATCGCTCACATTACTGCCTGAGCTCCGCCTCCTGTCAGATCAGCAGTGGCATTAGATTTTCATAGGAGTGTGAACCCTACTGTGAACTGTGCTTGTGAGGGATCTAGGTTGCACGCTCTTTATGAGACTCTAATGCCTGATGACCTAGGGTGGAGCTGAGGCGGTGATGCTAGCGCGGGGGAGCGGCTGCAAATACAGATTATCATTAGCAGAGGTTTGACTGCACAGAGACCATGATAAATCAATTACTTGCAGACTCATATTGAAACCCTATAGTGAATGGCAAGTGAAAACAAGCTCAGGGCTCCCACTGATTCTGCATTATGGTGAGTTGTGTAATTATTTCATTATATATTACAGTGTAATAATAATAGAAATAAAATGCACAATAAATTAATGCGCTTGAATCGTTCCAAAACCATCCCCCAACCCCGCCGCTCCCTGGAAAAATTATCTTCCACGAAACCGGTGCCTGGTGCCAAAATGTTTGGGGACCGCTGCTAATATTAGAGGAAGCAGCTTTGATAGAGTGATAGAAGGTGAAAGGTGCTTCTTTA
This sequence comes from Phocoena phocoena, assembly GCF_963924675.1. NCBI lineage: Eukaryota > Metazoa > Chordata > Mammalia > Artiodactyla > Phocoenidae > Phocoena > Phocoena phocoena. Next base: position 62,848,496 of record NC_089236.1, on the reverse strand, counting down.
TGACCAGCAACATCGGATATATTTTCTAATCTGGTTATTGCTAATCAGAACTCAAACTAAAAATCATACAATGTTGAACCATAGTTGGGTTAATCAACTACTCTCTGACCTCCTTAGCCAACTAAGCTATTACCATTGTTACTACTATAATTATCCAAATAATATTTATAAATAGCATATATTTAATATATATAAATTATATATTATTTCATAAACCAGCTTATTACCCAAATAAGCTGGTAAATGTTTAACAACTAGCTCTGTAAGATTATGGAGGCCGGCTTGAATTATAACAATTGCTGATCACTGTGGTATAAAAACTCCCTCCCATGGTAATTTTAAGCTAACAATGTCAAGTAAACTAGCTCTCAAAATTTGCAAAAACTTAAAACCCAGCTCCTTCCAAGACAGTATGAGCTGGCTCTTACACATTTTGTTTTGCTTCTGGTCTTCATCTGAATTCTCCTTGCTCTGTTCTACATCAGATCACACTCCAGCCCATGGCTCACTCCCTTGGTTCTGACCTGATAGGTAATATTCAGAGAGCTCTGAGTCATCCTCTCTACAATTTCTCAGTGGCTTTGTGCTTTGCTCAACAAACGTAAGTTCCAATATATTTCTAATGATATGATTATTTTGCCCTTAACTTCTAAATGACCACACCTATGCAAGTGCTATAAATGCTAGGTACGCTGGTTCTCCATCACTGCAACGAGCTTTGTCATTTGGTTTGAAAAAGCAGCTGCTGAAAATGACAGTTGTATCTGTGAAGGAAATGATGATACTGGGAAGAATGTTGGAATAGTTTCCCCTTTTCTCAAATTCCTTTGCTCTATTAGCTAACTGCCTGTCACTGTGAAATACAGCAGACTAGACAGCAATAGCTGAACCTAAAATCCGTCTACTAACTGGCTCTGTGGGGTCTTGCTGTTTAATGATTACATACCCATTTTCTTGGAAGGTATGAACACACAATTCATGTAAACCCAGGGCTTTTAAATAAATCTTTTTTTTTTTTCACTTTTTCTAAATTTGACCCATGCTCTTTTAAGTAAAACTCTCCTCGCTATTTATAATGCTCCCCTCTATCATATGAGTAATTATAAAATTATTTTAAAATTTCTTAGAAACAATGATTCAGTAGATCCAGATACATTAAAATGTGTCTTCGGTTTTGATCCTAAGATGCAAATTGTGGTAAACTAATTACTATGGTTGCAAAATGAATTTTAGTGCTATGCTCCAACTAATAATTTTATAAGACATATTACCAAGACACTGATTAATGTTCTCGATGTGTCGATATTTCTCACTGTTTTAGTGATATTGCTACTTAATTAATTTTGGCAAAACTGTGATCTACTAATAAATCGTGACAGGTAAATCATGCAGGTGAAAATAAATTTTAAAAATAACAATTAAAAGCATCTCTCCCTTATGTTTATACAATATAAACGGACAGCCCAGATGGCTCCATTTTTACTATTTTGATGTCCTTTATTGCACAAAGTTTAAGTAACTTTGTGGCATTTTAAATGTACTTTTTCCCTGCCCATTTGATACACGTAAACTTCTTTTTTCTGCCGGTATATATTTCTTTCAGTTTCAGCATCACCAAAATATCTTCTCTCTACTGGAAATGACTGAAATCAATTCTTAAGTTGTTTAAAAATTAGCATATATAGTTAAAAGAATTGGGGGAAATATTGTATTGAAATAGAATATTGATATGATTTCAAAGTATTGCTTTACAGATTACATATTAATAACAAAGCAAAGAGTACCACTAAAATGTAAAGAACTAGCAGACACCAGATTTGTGTGTGTGCATCACGCATATCACATTGTCAGTAACATGACAAATGGGCATGAAGTGTTTACTGATGTGATGTGATAAGCGGAACACAGAGCATCTCTGTAAGATGCTCATTGAGTATGTTAAACCTGAATCTAATCATGAGGAAACCACTATACAATCTATATCGGAGCATATTCTGTATGATAACTACATACAACATAAAACTGTCTGTGTTAAGGTAAAAAAATAAATAGTTGATATGGGGAGAGTGTTCCATATAAAAAGAGACTTAGGATAGATGGCCACCAGATGCAATACATTAATATTGACCAGATCCTAGAATTTTTTTAAAAGAAAGCTATGTAGGAGATTTTTGGTAAAGTGGGGAAAACTGGAATACGGACTGTATATTAGATATCACATAGACATTACATTTATTGTATAATATTCTCGTTACTTGTTGGATTTTTGTTGTTGTTCTTAGGTCATACAGGTATTAAAGTTCTTAGGTTATAAAAAATTCAGGATAAAGTATTAATAGTTAGCGACAACTTTCAAATGGGAATTCCACAGAGGAAATTAAGAGGATGGGTGCAAGTACATATGTGTGTGTACACAACATGTGAGATAAGAGAACAAATGTATATTATATATAATGTATAATATATATGATCTGTATATATGTGTATATATATACACACAAACACACACACACAGAGTAAATACAATGCAGCAAAATGATAGCAGTTGGTTAATCTAGACAAAGGGATTTAATATTCACTGTACTCTGTAAGTTTGAAATTTTTAAACAAAAATGATGGAAAAACTTGTTGAAAAATTACATTGTTGCTATTTAGATCAAAATATTTTGGAGATTAAATAAGTAGTTTTAAATGGGATAACTTTTCTCTACTTTTACCCATCCATTTTCCAATCCACAATTCGTGAAATCAGAATAAAATCGTCTACCCAGAGACACACAACTTCTTACTCAGATGAAGGATATTTTTCTAATAATTATTTTGATACCAAATTTTCTCATCTTCAAACTTAAAAAAATATAATCTCTGAAGTACTCCGTAATATGAACAGATGAGCACTGTGCTTTTTAACTACTGAGAGTGACTATTTTATTTCCTTATTTTCAGTGGCTTAAATACAATCCCATTTTGTTTTATAGAAATATTTGTTTCTCATCTCTGTTCTCAGAATTTCTATGATATTTCTGGAAGCTATTGCTTTAAAGTACTTCCTGTAAATTATATCCATGCCACAGACTACCATTTGGCCATCTGGGAAGAAATAATCTAAATGCACTTCACTACCTTAAATTAGTGCTTCCTCCCACTGGTGAGACATTATATTTGAGAAAAATGTTAGAAATCCAGCACTTGATTTGACTGCATTAATCACTGATGTAGGGATTTGCTACTTATTGACTTTGGCAGGCATTTTAACACAAATACTTTATTTCTAACAAATTTTTGAAGGGAGAAATGTTGGTTATACATTTCCTGAGAAAAGTAAAAGAACAAGTTCTCCTTGCCAAGAACTAGTTGTTTTTGACGACATCTAAATATCGAGATAGATCTTTCATTTATTGGACTCGATGGTATCCACGGCTAACACTTTAATAAATTAGCTACACAAAATTAGCATCGATTATTTGCTTTTGGATTATAAGAGACCGTCTGCTTGGAAAATCGAGGGGTTTTCTGCTTTCTTCCCAGCAGAAGTATATGACTGCCACCACTGGATGGCAATCAAAGATACAGAAACACCAGGAATGCTGGAGACTCACAATCTAGAGTCTCAGCATTTCAAAAGGAATTTAAGAGGATCTTACTAAAAAATGTATTCTGCCATAAAGAAAATATATACTTATAGTTTATGATTATATAATTTAAAATACAGTCTTTCAGCAAATCATATTTTAATACATCTTCAGACAAAATCATTGAAGCTAGCGATGATGATCTCATTCTATTCAGCAGTACTAGCTCAGAATGTAATAAATTTTTTAAAATTTAGCTTCTCAGGTGTTCCTTTGATGGTACCTTCACTTAGGAAAGAATAAGTAAGGAGCAGGGAAGAGTGCTGTTACAGCACATTACTGAATGTGAGATTGCCAAGGTTAAAAATCACAAGCTTTGAAAACAGGCAGAATTCGTTTAAACCCACAACTCTGAAACTTAATAATTACCTGAACTGGGGTGGATTCTTCTACCTAGCTCTGCTACAGTTTCCTCATATATAAAATGAGGAAATATACCTATTTCACTGGGTTGGCAAAAGGGAAAAAATGAACAATTCAGGCAAAGTTCTCAATTATTGTGGCTGGCATATCACAGACACAAAGCAGATGGTGGCTGCCAATTATTCTGTGATAAAAATGGATTAGTTTTGTTTACATTTGACTTTATTGCAAGCAAAAGGATTTACATATTACCTTTTACTTATTCTGTCTGTCTGATGCTTTCCTAAATACCTTATAAATAAAAGGTTAGACTTGTTTAGTATTAAACTACATCATTGTACTATCTTTTCTGTAAAATGGCCACATAAGTAGAGCATGGGCTTTGATAGACTGACTTCTTTAAGTTCTTTAAATTGGAAGCCAGGGTTGGACAAGCAAACCCAGCTTTGAAGTGACAACCATCATCGCCTTGTGACAAGCACATTTTCTTAGGAGAGCCAGTGGCAGACCAGGCTGAACACAGGTCATGACAACAAATGGCTATGAAAATGGACCCATCACTCTGTCTTCATTAAGCTTGTTCAGAGGCACCTAAGCTTGTAGCCTCTGTAAATCAACCGGAGAAACAAAAATAAAAAGATTCTATACCCTCAAATATTAGAGAAAGTCCTCTCTTTACTTGTCTTCCTATACTCTTCACTTCCAATTCTTAAAAAAGTGATTCTTGCTCCTAAAGCAGGGGGTGATAGAAGATTATGGGGGTTAGGGGGAAAGTTACAGGTGCAAGAAGGTTTATATGTTCTTTTCATCAGGAAAAGTGATTTGTTTTTCTAACACTCATTGTGTTTGTGGCATTGACCTGGAAAAAAAGTACTGTTGTACTATAAACAGATGAAGTTATATGTAATTCATCAGGTAAAAATTTTACCAGAAAAAAATGGAAAATTTGATTTGCTGTTGTTCAACTCCAGAGCTGAAGTTTCCTAGAAACCCCCCTAAATAGCAATTTTGATATTTTAACAAATCTCCACAACATGCATTGGGAAACACTGATGTATAATACAAAGTTTCCGAAATAAGAAGCTTAAAGAAAAAAATGAAATGAGAGAAATGTCAAAAAATAGTAATAAAATTTAAAATATAATGAAATGTTCTATGAGAAATGTTCTTGTAAAGTAGGTGCTGAAGGAGAAATAGGATATTTTAAAGACAAAAAAGGGGTAAAGGGCACGCCTGAGGGAAGGAAGAGCTGGGAGTCATGAGGCATGAAATCAAATGGTACACACGGGGAATTATGATTAGTTATGTGATGGCTAAGTGTAAAGTACATGCGGTGGACGAAGAAGGACAGGAAGTGAGGTTTGAGACACATATAAGTAGATACCATATCTTGGGGGACCTTTAGTGTCAAATGGAGAAGCTTGAAGTTCATCTGGAAGACGGTGGGGAGGTACTGATATTAGCGAATTTTAAACGTAGCAGTTCAACGATCATATTTATACTTTTGGAAAACCACTGTGTGAGTTACTGTGGGATGGAGTAGAGAACCAAGTGGGTGGCAAGGAGCCCAGAGATAAGTGAGATTCCAGTCTAACACAGAAGGAATAGATGGGGAAGATCAGAAGGCCCAGAAATACCTTGTCAGTGTGACACTGGTACCCGTTGAATCTGAAAGTGAAGGAGATGGAGGTTGATTCCAGAATCTTTGGTTGGAATGTTCTAACTTTTGGTTTATGTGCTTCACTGAACTTGCTACTCAGCCAAATCTGTAATAATCTGAGGTATCTGCACTCCTAAAGATTTTGCTCTTTTTGTCCTGTAAGATGTGATGAAGAGAACAAAAGTACCAGTGTGGCCACCTGGGGAAGTTTTTCACAGCCAAGGCACGTTTTCTGTTTTTAAGAAGCCTGGAAATTTTCTCTAAGAAAATCTCGCTTTACTGGAGTTCCAGACTATGATGGAATGAGGTGGGTATTTGAGAGGATGTTTTTAGATGTTCTCACCACTTGAGGAGCGCTTGGGGCACCTTAATGAGAATGAGCTTCCTGAAGTGATGTTGGGGGCGGAGCTTAACGGGACTTCCTGAGACTCTCAGGAAAGGTGGCCTGTTGGGGTGTGAAGTCAAGCAGAGCCCCTGACCTCCCATTAGTCAAACATGCACCACTCTGAGATGTTACTTTGAAGAGGAAGTCACCTGACCATAGTCTGAAATTGTCATGAAGGAAATGAGATTTTAGGAAGTGTTTTTATGTAAGTGAAACACGGTGAGGATGTTGAGTAAAGCACATAGTTTTCAGGTTCCTGTGTGAGATCTAAATTTTTAAAAATCCAGATCTATTTTTATATCAAGGTAATTTCTTATTTAATACAGAAGAAATGTTGTATAGAGCCTGGAAATTTAAGAAATAATATTAACAACTTTATGAGGCCATCTCAGAACATAATTGTTCCTATACGTAATTGTTCCTCATTACGTAAGTAATGAGTTAACAGAATTAATTCTGGAATTAGCCTTTGATAGTTTATAGTCTTCTGCCATTCCCACCTAGCATGGATTCACGTTTCCACGTACCTTCACACTATAGCTCCACACTACCCATGTATGGAGATGAAAAACTTAGCTATATTTTGCTTCAGATCACAACATCCCCAAAACATAACAACATAGCTGAGAACAGAAGCAAGAAACTTCTTTTTTACAAGAGACATCAATTCAAAGACTAGAGAGAAATCAACAAAATGTACAAGAAAAAAAAATACAAGCAATGATTTTGTTATAGATAACATATTCTACTTTCATTAAATGCTAATGAAGAACAGGGAGCATATCCCTTAAATGAAAATGAAAAATAATAAAAATGTCTTGATACAATATTGTCCAGTAAAGAAGCAATGTTGGTGGAGGAGGAAGAAAGGAAATCCCCCCCAAAAAATGAGAAAGGATCTGATTGTTTATAGGATAATAAATTATACACAGTCCTGGGGTTAAAGGTTAGCAGGAAGGGCTTTAAAAGCAATTGTATTGGGCAATTACACATTATAATGTTCACATAAGTGTGTGTTAGCAGGGACTAAAAAGCTTTGAAGGATTATGGAGAAAGATTTTATTTTCTGATGGTTGCATGAATGGTATTTTTGGCACTGCATGGGGATTTGACCGGTAAACCGGACTTCAACACTGTCCTATTGCTCACGCGGGTCATACCACAGGCATTTGAAAAATATTCACACTTTCAGTGTAGACATCTGTGCCGGTACTTGAATGAAAAAATACACTAGTTATTCTTACACTCATTCATTCAGCTGCTCACCACTCACATATGCAATTTATTAGGTCGCTAGAGCACAACAATGGAAATAACATGAGACCTGGCATCAGTTCCAGCTTTAGCTCTGCTACTTGCTGCTGACAGAATATCGTGTTAGTGATTTAACGTCTCCAATCCTTACTTTCCTCTCCTGAAGACAGAGACCACAACAATACCTCCTTAATAGGTAATAATAGGAGATAATACAAAGTGCTTAGCTATGTCCTGAGTAGTAATATTCTCTACTGTAATTTACCAGACATAATCCTAATATTGATGTGTAGATGGTCTCCTCAGACCTTAAAGGCTGTATAAACAAACAAGGTTACATTAACTTAATTTTCACCTTAATGATCATTGCCTTCAAAAGGCTAGATATGAGCGTTCTAAAGAGCCCTTGAAATCAGGTGTTTCTGAGAATACCCAAAAGGTGTCTCTGAAGTCAACCCCTGCTTAGGCATGCATCAAAGCCACTACACTAATAATACTGTGGCCCCCAGCATCATGGTCTCTGCCAGGGGCCACGATCGCAGCTTCCTGGGTTCACCACTTATCTTCTGGATGCTACCATGGCTATGACATCACCTATCATGGATGGATTGCTCATCAGTCCAAAATCTGTCCGACTGTCTGGGGCAGAATGCAGAGGTGCCCACACTCCCATATTTCCATTGACTTGGGACACAATGGGGACTAAACTGGGAAATAAATTTGAGTGACAGACACTAGGGTGCATGTGAAATCGGACCTCTTCTATGTCCACCGGGCTCTCTGTGCTCCTTACATCTAGATGACTCTTCCTGTAAGTTAGAGTCTTAGCCACCCATGCTTCCAGTTTCACTTTGCCAGACATACCTGAACCTCACTTAGATGAAACCTTGGACTCTTACTCATGGAATAGTCTAGTGTGAAAGAGATAAACACCTGAGTGAGCGACTAAAGTACGCCTCAGGCAAATGCTATCACAGGAGCGTATACCAAGTACGGGTGTAAGGGCATATACCAGAGAAGGAGATGGCAGGTTGATCAAGCTTGATCAAGCTTTATAAAAAGGTCACATTCGCTCTTGATGTTGAAGGACTGGGAAGAGAAAACTCCAAGAAGAATGAAATGCTTGCCTCAAACCACAGAGATGTGAAAGGATATTTGGTACGCTTGAATTGAAGATATGCTGGACAGAAGAGAAAGAGATATCTAGAGTTGCAGAGAAGGTTTATACTGTGAAGAGGTTTATAAGAAGGAATTGCATTGTTGATTTATTCAAATAATAACCAGATGAATAGGAAATGAATCCCTAAGGGAGGTGGCAGATGGGATGGGGTAGGAAACTGTCACAAAAGTCTAGGGGGCAAAAATAAGGGCCTGAGTGCAAAAGGAGTGATGCTAGAATGAAGATACTGATCCAAGAATGATATTGACAGGAGGAACAACAGCAAATTAAACTCCCCATCAGTATTCCACCTCTGTATGTATTTTTAGATCAGTGGATTTGGGGAAAGTCACAAATTATGGCAATTTCAGGTCCAAACAGAAATAGAGCATTAGTTACAACTCAAATGGTAGAGAAATGTTGAGTTTGATAAAATAACCCTTAGTTTAGTCCCATGTTTGGCAGTTGGATATACCTCAAAAGTAATTTTTCCATATTTCATATAAAGTTTTAAAATGTGTTTCACTGGAACTATAATATACATCTGTGCTTAGTGACATACACAGTAATGAAGTGCACAGCTTTTGAAGACTCACCTTCACAGGTAACTGCCAGGTTATAGAATATATCAGAATAAACACGTTTAAAACCTGAGTTACCATACACCTATCATGGAAAATGTTATGCTAAGTATATATTTTCCATCTGATTGTTAAAAATTATGCCTTACAGACTTACAGTACGCTCTTCATACTGCATTTTGGAGACTTTCCTTTGGAAAAGAGAATGAGAATTTCAACAAGATGGTAACAATGCCTACTGTAGGCTTACTACAGCCTTATAACTGCCGCTGGGATCAGCAAGGTTGAACACGGCAATTTAGAAGTAATTCCATGATAGCAGCCCCCTCTTTCCTGCAGTACATTCAAAAGAAATAACTTGAAATACTATTTTGAAATATCTCAAATACATAAATTATTTCAAGTATCACATATTTTATATAGACTAAAATATGGGTGATAGTCTGGATTTTTCGCAACTGTTGGCATTAATTGGATGTAGATGCAGTTTGGCTTACAAAGATTTTTAACTTCTTCAGCTTCTCCTCTCATGTCCACCACTTTTCTCCCATCTCTACCACCCCACCTAACCCTGCCCCATACTCATTGCACTCTACCCTCTACCCAAGACTCTTTCCCCCATATGCCTTCACAGCTGGAGTTCTTCTGCATGACATTCTCTCTCCTCCCTCCCCTTTTTATCTAGAGAGCTCCTACTTACCCTGCAGGACTCTGTGAAAATCATTCTGTTAAATCAGGTTCCTCAGAGGCAGACTCTTGTTCCAGAGATTTATTAGAGAAGTGCTGTCAGACAAAGGGGAGTGAGGGATGTGGGTCATGGCCAGAGATAAGAGAGACGTGAGAATGGGTCTCGGCTGGCTGGCATCTAGCTTCCTCTCTCCCACCAGGATGCACTGAAGCACGAACTGCAGCATGAAATTCATTCCACCTTGAGGCAATGATGCCGCTCTCCTGGGCCTTAGTCGTTGCCTCTTGGCTGGGGCCTGGGGAGGGGGTCGGTGTTGAGGAGTGGTGCATGGATTCTGAGCTAGGTGGCAAGTCTGTGGAGAGGATGCCAGCTGTGAGTTGTTAACCACCAACACCTCCAGCAGCGGGGGGACAGATGAGCTGCAGGTCAAGGGGAGGGCAGAGTAGAGCAGAAGCAGCAGTATCCAGTAGACCCCTTTACTGCCTGACTTCCAGATGCTTCTCCAATATACAGTTGACCCTTGAACAATTCAGGGGCTAGAGGCACCAACCCTCAGCGCAGTAGAAAATCCACATAGAATTCAGGTAGCCCTCCATACTGGTGGTCTCTCAGTATCCACGGCTCCTCTGTATCCAAGGATCTGCATCTGAGGATTCAGCCAACTTGGAATCACATAGTAGTGTAGTATTTACTGTTGGAAAAGAAGCTGCATATAAGCGGACTCCTGCATTTCAAACCCGTGTTGTTCAAAGGCAACTGGAATCCCATAGCACACTGCACATCACCATGCCGGCACACACTACAGGCTACCCTAGGTGCTATAATTCTCAAGGCAGGGATCACTGCTATGAATTTTAACACTGTAACTAGGCCTTGCACTCAGTAGGCACCAAATAAATATTTGTTCAATGTTGTTCAACAGTGAGAAAGCTAAAATCCCCTGATAGAAATTCAAGATACCAAGTTATCTGTACTCATTTGTATGCAACTAGAAATCATCTCCTTCATTAAGATAAACAAGAGGAAGAGTCTTGACTTTCACATTCTTTCATTAAGAACCCTCTGGACAGGGGTGTTTCCTCTCCACACTGTACCACCTGTAAGTTGCTCTCCTGTTGCTTTTGAATTAAAAACTAAATAGTTTTTAGTTGGTGAAATCTTCATGAAGCTGAACAATTTGTTATCTGCGCTGTTACAAAACTTCTAGCAAGGAAAGTGATACATCTGCAAGTAAAATGAACAGGAAACTGCTAATTAGGCATACCCAAACAACCATGTGTCTTCCCAGGAATGGCATTAAAATTTTTGTAAAGGTAAGTAAATAATAAAATTAATAATAAAGTTTGCTAGGGAATAGTTCCCGAAAGACACACGTTAAAAAGCATGATAAATTATGCCAGTACAAGCACTAATGGATCAGGTTTGGGTATGCTTCTTGAGGCTTGCTATGTTGACTCGGATGGAGTCCCAAAGAGAAGCTGACTTGCATCTTGCATGAATAAATTCCTAATTAGCTGCCCAGTCCTGAAGCTTTTCCACTTTATAAACAGCTTGATCTGAGGGCCTTCACAATGCATGGAATTTTGGCCAAAGAATATTTTTAAATTGTAGAACTACATAATATTGAAAACATCATGTTCTAAACAGAAATCTTTATCCAAAATACATACACTAAAAATTATATATATTTACCTCATGTAAAGAAGATCATTTCTAACATTTCTTTTAAAGGAAATAATACTATCATTAATAAATGGTAAATTTCCTTTCCAGAATTTTTTTCTGAAGATGCTATACTAAGAACAGTATGATTGATATTTACCTAATATTTATTTGCAGTTACCCAGAAGTCTATTATGGTCAGTATTTAGAAATAGACTAATAGCCGTTATTATGCAAAACTCTACATATTATATCATGCATATTTGTATGAAAGAATAGTGATTTTAAATGCCTCACCTCCTGAGCACAGCTACAGATCCAAATATGGCTTAAATAATTAATTTCCATTGGTGATACCAAATATCTAAGGAGGATACAATGAATGCTTTTTATCCAGAAATATGAAATACTTAAAAGTCTGACTATGTAAAGGCTTCAACCATCTGATATGCAAAATTCATTATGTATAAGATGCTCTGTATATCAACATGGAATTCCATCAGATACCAACTCTGCTCTAAAATCTTTATCCAAACAAGCGTTATATATTTTCTACAATAAGATTTATCACATCATGACATCTAAACTTCCTTATGAGGAGAAATGGGCCCTTTCCCACTTTAAAAAGTCTGAAGTCTTAGAGGGACATCCCTGGCGGTCCAGTGGTCAAGACTCTGCTCTTCCACTGCTGGGGCCATGCGTTCGATTCTCTGGTCAGGGGACAAATATCCCACACACCTCGAGTGGCACGGCCAAAAACAGTTTTTAAGTCAAATCTAAATTTTTGGAAAGAAGTAATTACTCAAAAAAAAAAATTGTAGGGACTTCCTTGGTAGTCCTGTGGTGAAGAATCCGCCTTCCAATGCAGAGGACGTGGGTTCCATCCCTGGTCAGGGAACTAAGATCCCACATGCCACAGGGCAACTAAGCCGGGGCGTCACATCTACTGAGCTCATGTGCCTCAACTAGAGAGCCTGCGTGCCACACCCTACAGAGCCCACATGCTCTAGAACCCGCGCACACAACTACAGAGCCCACGAGCCCTGAAGCCTGTGCACCACAACTAGAGAGAAGACCCCGTGCCACGACTAAGACCCGACGCAGCCAAAAATAAATAATAAAATAAATAAATAAATCTTACAGTGGTTTTCATACTTGATTGTGCATCAGAATCATTGGGAGAGCATCGATTCTGGGGCCCCAGCCCCAGGGTTTCTCGTTCAGTAGAGGCCTGGGGTGGAGGCCTGAAAATTTGGGAACCACACTTTGGGAACAGTGACTGTACTAAAAGTTTGGAACATAAAAAATATATATCTCAATGGCATAAGTTCTTTCATGTATTTTCAGGGAACATCACACTGCATTTCTCCTTAACTATGTATCCCTACACCTTAAAGGTGACATCTTTATGGAATATAATTAGTATTTCTCTTAAATAAACATCTTTCTTCCTCACTAATAGGTTAGGTGTCATGAAAAAAAAAAAACTTTCTTCCTGACTAATTAGATGAAATTCAAAATACTATATTTTAAGTGAAAAGTAGAGTGCTTAGATGAAAATAAAAATAAGGCAAACCAATATATAAATTTCAGAAAAATAAAAGCAAATGCATTATCAACTATGTATTGGATGATAGCGTACCTGAATGTATGGTTTTAATATAAAGAAACAGATTAAAAGTTATGATTATATTAATATCTGGAATTAACTTTTTATACCACTCACATGCTCTCCATACATGAATTTCCAGTGTGATTATGACACATCTCTCTTGTATTTTATTTCAAAATATAAGAAATCACCCCCTGATAAACTTATTTGCTCTGATATGGATGTACAGGGACTGTAGTAAAATAAACAGGCAAGAAAAACCTTCACTACCAAGGACCAAGTTCTCTCCTTATTCCAATCCACCCTACTCAGTCCACTTAGGCCACTGTAACAGAAACACCATGAACTGGTGGCTTATAAACAACCAACACATTCCCCACAGTTCTAGAGGCTGGCTAGTCCATGATCAAGGTACAGTAGTGAGGGTCTCAGTCCTCATTTATAAATGGCTGTCTTTTCCCTGGGTCCTCACATGGGGGAAGGAGTGAGTGAGCTCTGTGGGGTCTCTTTTACAAGGGCACTAATTCCATTCATTAGGGCTCCGCTCATGCCCTTATCACCTCCCAGAGGCCCCACCTCCTAATATCATCACACTGGAGGTTAGGTTCCAATATACGAATTTGGGGGGTGTGGGTGGACACAAACCTTCAGTCTATACCACACCTCGTCATCCAGGGTGCAGAGTGAGAGCCAGGCTGGGTTTGGGCTCTACTCAGTTGGGAGAGCAGTGTTCAGGGTGTTCTAATCAGCTCCCTACCACTCTATGGTCTCCAAACCACCAGTCTGACGTTCAGTGCAGCAGTTACCATTTTCTGTTTTATAAAATTCCATTCTCAAATAATTCTAAACCTTACACTGCAAGACTATTTAAGAAACCTTTATTCGCTTTTCTTTTATTTGATGAGTCACTTGTATTTCATTTGAAATGTATGGGCGTTCCAAGATATTGTTCCTCAGCAAGGTATCTTTTTATATGTCAGAAAAATATGTGAAAATTTTCCTTTAATATTTATATGAATAAATTTATTTTCATTTTGGGGGGGAAAAGGACTGAAAGCACATGGTAAATTATAAAAGCACACAGAACGATAAGCAATCATTCTTTCCTTCCTATACATGTCCTCCAGTTCTCTTCTGCAGGTATGTCCATATAACTACCTGTACAACCACGTCTTTCTTCTTAAAAATTGAAAAGCTAGGGCTTCCCTGGTGGTGCAGTGGTTGAGAGTCCGCCTGCCGATGCAGGGGACACGGGTTCGTGCCCCGGTCTGGGAAGATCCCACATGCCGCGGAGCGGCTGGGCCCGTGAGCCATGGCCGCTGAGCCTGCGCGTCCGGAGCCTGTCCTCCGCAACGGGAAGAGGCCACAACAGTGAGAGGCCCGCGTAACACATAAAAAAAAAAAAAAAAAAAAAATTGAAAAGCTATATTCCATTTTTAATATACCATAACAATTCATTATTTTCCTATTAACGGGCATTTTGGTTTTCCTTACGCAACCATAAGCTATGTACAATACAATCTCTACTGTTTATATACGTTGGTATGTCTGAAGATAAATTCCTACATGTGAAACAGCTGCTCCATAGGTCACATGCATTTGAAATATTGATATGTGTTGTCCAATTGTCCTTCAAAGACACAGAAGACAGAAATAATTGCTCCTTCTATTGAAGTATTTAAATACCTTTTTCTTCACACTTTGGTCAATGCTGTGAATTATAAAATTTAATGATCTTTATCACTATAATAACTGAGAAAAATAGTTTGTTTTTTAATTTAATTTAGTTTAAATTAATTTGTGTTGGAAATTCTTTAACTTGTATGGCTGAGGTTATTCTTTTCATATGTTTAAAAACCTCTGATAAATTTCTGTGAACTGTTTATTGATGCAATTTTCTATTAGATGTTCAGTGTTTTTTTAACTCATATGAGGAAGAACGATATTCAGCGGGGATAAGTCCCTCTGTGATATAGATTGTGCATGTTTTATCCTCAGTGTGGTTACATACTTGTAGTTTGCTTACAGTATGTATTGCTCTGCAAAGAAGACAAATCTCCCAGATAAAACAAGTGTGACAGATTTTCATTAACTGTGAATTATAATGTTTTATTCTTTAGAGGCACATGATCAGTTTCTTTCTCTTTTTCATTCTCTCTCTCTCATAACACACACATCAGCCAGTACGGAATGGTAAGTTTCTCTTTGGTTTCTCTCCAACTTTGAATTCAAAATTACTCTCCAAGAAGCATCCAGATTGTATCAGTCCTGGCTCGATGCCTCCAGTGACTTCTCCATGCACCTAGAATAAAATCCAAACTTCTTCTCTGGCCCATGCAATCTGACACTTGCCCATCTACAATCTCATTCCAGACAATCCTCTTGCATTAACTTGCCTCACTACACTGCACCCATGCTGACTTCCCTTCTGTTCCTCAGACACATGAGGCATGATGTTCTCTCTACTTGGAAAAATCAGATCTTCCCACATTTTCAGCTTAAATGTGACTTCTCCAGAGAGGTTTTCCCTGGAGACTTAATCTAAAACACACCATCTTTAGAACAGCTCCAGGAGAGCACCAACTTGCCACCTCAGTCATCACCTAGAACACTACCTGTGATGCTTAATTTTACGTGCCAGCACGGCTAGGCCACGACACCCAATAGTTTTGCCAAAGACTCATGTAGATATTGCTGTGAAGGTATTTTTTAGACGTGATTAACATTTAGAACAGTAGATTCTGTTTATGTCAATCCCAATCTCCCAGTTTATCTCTCCCCCTACCCCTCCTTTCCTCCTCGTAACCATAAGTTTGTTTTCTATCTGTGACTCTGTTTCTGTGTTGTAAGTTCATTTGTACCATTTTTTTAGATTTCACATATAAGTCATATCATATGATATTTGTCTGACTTATTTACTTCACTTAGTATGACAATACACACTACTATATATAGAATAGATAACTAATAAGAACCTGGTGTATAGCACAGGGCACTCTACTCGATACTCTGTAATGACCTATATGGGAAAAGTATCTAAAAGAGAGTGGATTTATGTATATGTATAACTGATTCACTTTGCTGTACAGCAGAAACTAACATCACATTGAAAATCAACTATATTCCAATTTAAAAAACAAACAAACAGGGCTTCCCTGGTGGCGCAGTGGTTGAAATTCCGCCTGCCGATGCAGGGGACATGGGTTCGTGCCCCGGTCCGGGAAGATCCCACATGCCGCGGAGCGGCTAAGCCCGTGAGCCATGGCTGCTGAGCCTGCGCGTCCGGAGCCTGTGCTCCGCAACGGGAGAAGCCACAACAGTGAGAGGCCGCGTACCGCAAAAAACAAACAAACAAAACAGTAGATTCTGAGTGAAGCAGACTACCTACATGATGTGGGTAGGCCTCATCCAATCAAGTTGAAGGTCATAAAAGAAAAGGCAGACGTTCCCAGAAAAGGAAGAAATTCAACCCCCAGATTGTCTTCGGATTCAAGACTGTAACTGTTGAAGACTGTTGACTTTCAACAGAATTTCCAGCCTGCCAGCTGCCCTGCAGATCTCAGGTTTGCCAGCCCCGACAAACCCATGAGCCAATTCCTGAAAACCTCTTTCTACATGTAGAAGACAGATGATGATAGGTAGATAGATACTATTGGTTCTGTTTCTCTGGAAACCCTAACACATCAAATACATTACTATATATTTATCACATAGGAAGCCCTCTCACTGCAGGTTTTACGTTTATACTGTGCCTCTTTCTACCCCACAGAGCATCACCACTTACCTCTGAAGAAACATATATGGAAAATTGAGAAGCATGACTTCAAATTAGATGGCAAAGACTCAATTCCAAACCAAAAGTGCCATACATTTTTTACTACTTTGCAATGCTACTTAAATATTCCATGCTCACTAAAAGAAGACATTCATTTTGTTTAATAC
This sequence comes from Phocoena phocoena, assembly GCF_963924675.1. Lineage (NCBI taxonomy): Eukaryota > Metazoa > Chordata > Mammalia > Artiodactyla > Phocoenidae > Phocoena > Phocoena phocoena. Next base: position 62,831,558 of record NC_089236.1, on the reverse strand, counting down.
AAAATAATTTAAATATATTACTCTAAAATGTTGATTTACTGATTCAATGTCCCTAAAAATGCCTAGGTCCTGTTTAGAATAATCTAAAAAAGGACCACTATTTCATCCATATCCATAATTAATTGTCATTTCATATTTAATGTATGCAAAATGTATATGAAAATGTTTATATCATCACACATCATATATTAATGCCTTCCCGGCTAGCAAAGGGTCTTCACTTTATTAGGAGGGCTTTCTTGCCGTCAGAACTGCATAGAATGAGGCAAAAGAAATGAGCAGCTTTGTACCAATTTAGGTACAAGCTGGCTGAGGCTGATAGAGGGAACTCAAGAATTAAATGGCATTTCTTAAAATGAAAATACCATTCTTTATATAGAAATGTTATGAAACATTTAAGCACTATCCTGAAAGTGTATAGAGAGCAAAATTTTCTTACTGGTTTTTCCCTTCTCACAACCATTGTTCAGAGTTCTGTACTGTATCAGATGAACTGGCTTTTAGGCTGCTTTCCAAACTTGAGACTCATTTCCTTCATGATTCTAAGACTCTTGGGTTTCTTATTCAATACCCTAAAGATTTATAACTTGGACTCTTTGTGGCCCCATCACATATAAAAATGATTAAAGATAGAGCTTTGAAAGTGGATTATGCCAAAAAAAATACTCAAAAAAAATAATTTGCATTCATTTCTTTCCCAGGAGAAAAAAAAATTAAAACATTCCCTCATTTCAGTATAGTCATGAGAAAATGAAATCTTCAGAACAATGAGGTACATAATTATAGTAATCATGCCAGTCAAAACACATAGGTCAATAACCTTCAAATGGTACATTCATTAACGTGCAAGTAATTTCAAATCCGATTTCGGGAACTCATTTGTTTTGAGGAATGTGTCAGCACATAAGCATCCTGATGATTGGTCAAGAAAATGTGCTGATAACCAATGGGCTGTTCTCATAAAATAAATGAGACTAAACTAGACTCTATTTGAAGAAGAAAGTATCGTAAATCAGTGATTGTTCTCTTTCATCTCTTCTGGCATTTTATTCTAAAATATAATAAATCAGGGCCTCCCTGGTGGAGCAGCGGATGAGAGTCCGCCTGCCGATGCAGGGGACACGGGTTCGTGCCCCGGTCCGGGAGGATCCCACATACCGCGGAGCGGCTGGGCCTGTGAGCCACGGCCGCTGAGCCTGCGCGTCCAGAACCTGTGCTCCGCAACGGGAGAGGTCACAACAGTGAGAGGCCAGCGTACCGCAAAAAAATAAATAAATAAAATAAAATAAATCATTCACTGATGAATTTATATCCTCTGATATGGAAGTGTAGGAACCAGACTAAGAAACACAAATATGCGCCATCTTTATAGATAAGCAAACTTACAGCTATTTTACTAAAAAGGGAAGAGTCTTTCACTTCTAAGTTCAGTATGAAAATGAAGGAAAAGTAAGGAACTCCTCAGGCTAAGGTAAGAATAAACTTCCCGGAGCCCCTGAGGGCTGCTGCTGCTTTGCAGTAACACAGCCTGCACTCACAAGTCTATGGAACTGTGATGAAATCTGTATCCCTGAAGAGATAACTTCTGTGCTAAACAGATGGGAAAAGGTCCTTTAGGTTTCCACTTCAGTGAACTTTTATCTTGCTGTCTCTTATTTTTGTCGTCTTTCTCTACACACAATCTCTGATGGAAGCAAGTAACAAGTTATAAATAGCTTCCTTGTACCCTGTCAGTCTGGCAGGAAACTGAGCAGTTAGACACACCATGATGGCTGCTGTTCAACCTCATTTTGTTTTAGTGATTCTATTTATGATATGTATTTCCTTCGGGAACTCAGTGGAGGAAGAGAAATGACTCTAAGTGTAGCAGTCTTAAAACTATCATGTCACCGAAACAATCTGTTGTATGGTGTACTGATAGCATGGCTTCAGACATTTATTTCCAGTCAACGGGTAGTTCATTATGAGCAACTCTAAGACAGTGATTGTTCCCAAACTACTGCTTGGGAGTAAAATATTTTTCATTTATCTTTATGTTTTTTCTTTGTATCTTAACTTTTAGTTCTCCCTTGAGAAAACTGATGTATTGCATGGGTACAAGACAGACCACAACTCTCCAAATTCTCCAAAAACTGGAGCATTTGATAAACTGCCTATTAAGATACATTTTCTCTACTTCTATCCTCAATGAAATAATTCTTTCAACTATTCATAAGGCACTATCTCCTACTTCCAATCCAAAATCCCTGATATTAATTTTTACTGACTCATAAACCAACCTTCACATGTCTGTTTTCCAAATGGAAGTTTTCTGATCCATGATAGAAAACCTCCAATGAAGAGAGAAGCTTAATACAATAGTGTTGCATTCCTACTGAAGTAAAGGATTATAAACTGCTCAATAAGAAGATTTAATCGGTTTTGAATGTTTACTATGTGATAGCCAGTATTCTAAATTGTTGATGTTAATAACTTACTTAATTCTCAAATATGAGATAGGTATTATTTTCAGCCACATTTTAAAGATAAGAAAACGGATGCAATTAGAAGTTAATAAACGTGCCTGAAATCACAGAGCTACAGTGGCTAATCTTTACTAAGAACCTTAGTAGCCTGGCTCTCCAGTCTATGGTCCTAACCTCTGAGCTTTTACCGGCTTTCTGAATAAGTGACTACGTTATAAGGAACAAGCAAAAGTTTAATACTACGTAGTCAGGACATGCCCATGAAGCCCAAAAGAAAGAGTGCTGAGAAGGAGAAGAGAAAATCTGAAAGGTTCCCACAAATGGAAATAATGCTGTTTAAGAGGTCACCAAACTTGGAGCACTTCATTCAAAAATGCATTTGCTCCCGTTCTGTTTCTTGCCTCCAGGTCAGCTGATTAAAATTCCATCCAACCTTAAAGATTTTGTAAACCATTCATACTTGTAATCCTTTGAACAGTGTTCATCTCCTCTTTATCTGAATCTGGTAAGAAACGGCTCATGTCTGTCCTGTCCATCACTGTATCCCCATTATTCAGAACAGCATATGTGACAGAATAGACCCTTAACATAATTTTTATTATGCCTTACTTTTTATTATGTTTTATTATAAAATTTTCAAAAATACAAAGAACACCCTGAACCCACAATACACCTTCCATGACTATCCACACACAGAAAACCTTGTTTCACATATAGTATTACCCTCTTCCCCTCATTCACTGAATTATTTTAAAGCAAATTCCAGACATCATCTTATCTCATCTCATCCGTATATATTTCAGAGAATTTATTTGAAATGAATGGAGACCCATATCATATATTACCTCTTTTATTAAACAGTTTTCAAATCTCCTTAAACAAATGAGATTTCCTCCTTATTTGAAAGTCTGTGGGATTTTTTTGTGTGTCTCTCTTGTTTCACAGTATCTGTCTTACTGTGTTCATATTGTGAACATGTGCTCTACTGTGTTTGGAATCTAAGTCCCTGAGGTGGGGACAAAGTCTTACCTTTGTATCCCATTCAAGTTCAATCGCAGTATTGAACATGGAATCTAGTTTTCTGTCTCCTTCCCACCAGTCCCAAATACATGTAAAAGGATGTATTTTACATCCTTTCTGCTTCCGTTTCAGCTGAGAACAAGACGATAGAGAGTGTTCCAAACTGAGGTGCTAGACATAAAAAGCAGATGGCTGAAAACTGGTTTTGAGTCCTTCATCTTGGCATCCATCTTAATTGTATTGAAGGATTGAGGTTGAAGAGGCCAAAGGAGAGAATTTCTTTGAAGAAACTTGGACTGCTGTGGCGGCCCATGCCTGTAGCAGAAGTTGCCTGCCTTGCAGCAGAGTAATGAGAGGCAGCTCCACTGAATACAGGCTGTCCTTCCACCAAAAGCAGGAGAGAGAAGCAAAGTTTCTGTGGTCTAGAGTGGACCATGCAGGAGAAAAGAACCCAACCAGAAGATCTCAGCAGAAGGAAGCCAGATGGAAAAGATTAGAAGAGGCATTGTCTTGAGCACACAGAAGCCCTAGAACATCAGTCTTAAAAGCCACCAAGTTAACAATCATCGATGAAAGATACAAAATTATCAGCCATAAAGAATATTCCTTTCTCTCACCCCTTCTCTCTCACTGCTGCCCCATTGTCCTGCCAGCTCCAAACATGCAGGAGTCAGAAACATTGGCTGGAGGACAAGAAGTCAAGGTTGGTACATGGACCTGAAGTTGTTCACCCCCCACTACAGGTGCCCCTGAGACTGGAGCAGTACCTCATGGCAATGCAGAGAAATGGCCACTTTAAATGAAGTTTTGCGTATCAAGTCAGCCTGGACCTCTTTACTGAATTTAGACTTTCTTCGGGCTGAATTTGATTACTGAATTTAGACTGTTTATGGAACTAATGACAATAAAAGACCCTTCAGACATTTGACCAAAAAAATTCTGAGAATTGGCTGTGATTTCATTCTAGAGACAGGGAAAAGCAGCCTTCAGAGTGGGTTTAGTGAAGCAGTTTCTCCTTTCACCTTTGAGTCCAGCTGCCCAAATGTAATGATTGTACTGCTTTACAGGAGACAACTGACTACGAAGCAAATAAGCCAGTAAAGAAAGATTCAAAAGGAATGTCTCGGTTCAGAAGATGACACACCATGCAATTATTGCCAACTTAATGGAGCATTTCTTCGAAAATAACAAAATGTGTATATTGACCTGAGAAGAATGGGTATTGTCCTAGGCTCTAATACTAGTTAGGAATGTCAGAACTTGGAGAAAGGATGATAAAATGTGTATCCCTTTGCTACCTTCTTTTATTCTCTACAGAACCAAACTATGGGATAACTATTTTAGACACTATCTTTTAAATAAAAAGTATCTGCCAAGCAAGTATACTACAGTAAGGCAGAAAGATGGTACACAGCCAAGAACTCTACACATTTTATGCTCATTCAGAACCTAATACATCAGTCATACTGATACTTGTCCCATTGGACCTAGACTGTGTATTCTACAACGTGAGGAATTCGACAGTCTCATAATATATCTAAAACCACACTTTTTATTTCTGCCACAAAAGAGCAAAAATGTTTCAGTTCTTCCCATGCTGAAGATAGCAGACTCAGCTTTTGACCTGGGGCAGACCTTGGCACTTTTACCCACCCTCAACCCAGATGCCTCATTTATGATAGAGACAATCAGACCTAATATGTCTCTAAGACAGGAGGTTCTTAAGAGTTCTTTAGACTCTGGTTCCACCAAATGTCTATGGAAGTACACACAATGGGACAGGCCTGATCTTAAGCTTAAGTTAGAAAAAAAAAATCAGTATCCAGAGTCAGACATAGGTAGAAACTTTCATGATTCATCTCTCTTCTTCTCATTTTTCCAACACTCAATTTCATTTTGGAACCATATATTACCCACCAAAATGTTATCACCAAGCTACATCCCCAAATCACCATAACTTAGTTCTCACTAACACTTATAAAAATTCCTTTTCCTCGGAGTCCTGTTATCTTTAAAAAATTATTGATAGGTGTTCAAGGACATTGCTCTTAGCCTCTCAGATATAGAAGCTGTGTTATAAAATAAATTTCAGTAGACAGGAAGATATATGACATATAAATGCAAAAAAGTATTCAAAGTGTCATGAGGTTACGATAAAACACAATAGAGGGAATTCATTCCACTAGCACCCAAGATAAAAGTGGGAGTTTGGCAAAACTGTATACACAGCTGTATGGAGAAAATGATTTAGTTGAAAATATTCCATTAATAGTGGAAATATCAAGATCCATGGCACATTGTTGCAATGGGGTAGGAGTGGGGACGCCGTGTAGTCATCCCTTTTAAGTGACCTCCAATTCTGAACCAACTAAGACAGGCCATAGGTATGATAACATTGATAATTATTACAAAGGTTTAATTTAGTATTATAAACCTGATCGCAGAGGTAGAAATTGCGAGGGGAAAAAAATATAGAAAACAGACTGGTGTTTAAGTCATGAAGAACATACTGCCTTTGCATAAGCAACATAGGAAAAACAAGCAGTTGTTACAGTAATAAAATTCAGAGCAATCCTGAGACCTGGCTGGGTTTAAAATGTAGTCCATGACATTTGAAAACTAAGCCAGGTGTTTAAAAAATATATATGTAGGAAGGTCAGGAAGAAAAAGAAAATTTGAAGATGAAGTGTCTTTCCAGATAAATAATGGGTAAAAGAGAAAAAAAAAGGAGAAAAAAAAAAAAGTCTTTCCAGATAAATAATGGGTAAAGGAGAAAAAAAAAGTGAGGTCAAAAAACGTTATGGCCAGAAAAAATGTCATTTTTATGGTTTTATATTTTTATCTATTTTTGAAAAATTTGATTCTAATATGTTGAGAAGGGGCACCTTATCGTAAGAGTTCAAAAAGAAAACACTGGGATAGGAAAGAAGCATTAAAGAACATTAACTACATACGATGAAGTAGAAACCATGTGAATTATTCATTTTACGGGGATACTTAACAGCTATTGGCTAGTTTAAGGGTTGTTGCGGAAGTTATAAATTCCTGGAGATGGAGGGAGAGTTACTGGATTATCTGTCTATTAATCAAAAGGGAAAAGGAAGCCCTGGTAATTAAGTAGCTGTCACCTGAACTTCAGTACTCAGAAAGACAAGCGCAAGCCATCAAGCAATCAATTTGCAATCACAAGGAACTGAGAACAGAGTGAGCGCTGGCAGGCCTTTCAGAGAACAATTTTGTTTCGCGATGAAGAGACAGGAAGGGTAGATAAGAGGGACTTTAAGAGTTAGAGACTATGTGGATTTCAGTAGTAAATTTTCATCGTTAATCAGAAATCATCTGAACTGTGGACCTCGGTGTCATGATAGTGTATCTGGTATGCATGCACTCTTTAAAATCATTTGAATTAAAATAGATTTTGTTTCATGAATTAACATGCTACAACTATTTGAGATATTTCATTGACAACCACAGAGGAATTCCACCTCTTTTGATGAGCACAAAGGTGATCTGACCCAGTTTACAGGCCTGTCATAATTCTGAAACAATTTGTATGGTTCTCCTGTTCTTTGAGGCAGCACGTCTGTGCACATAAGTAATCTGACCAATCATCTCCTAAAAAATGCCTCCAGGAGAAGAAATCTTGTCAAAAGAATCACTCCGTTCTTAACAATGAACGATATGCTCAATCTTGGCCACAGATTTATCCTATTGATGTGTTTGGCGTAATTTCTCTAGAATGAACTTGAGTATTATAACTCAGCACAAGAAAGGAAAAAACCCCTATGACCCCCACATGTGGTACAAATTCACTTGATATTCATTTCTTCAAAATTTGAAGGCATTATTTATCTCAACCAACTGCAGGTCTCTGAAATGAATATTCTATATGGGGATCTTAGCATTTTCACACACTGATCGCTGCTATACTCTGTTTATTCGCAAGGAAAAAGCAGCTAATAGTTCGGGATTGTAACATTCATTAGAACTTGCCTTTACATCGAAGCCATCTTAGATTACTGAACTACTGAATTTTTGAAACATATCCATTAATGCTTTGAAAAAATTATATCACAAAATTACTACAAAAATCCAATTTGCTTAGAAATGAAATGTAAAAATAGTGCTTTTATTTCAAAAAAGAATTATAAAATGAAAAAAAGCAATAATGGCTCATAATTCTAACATCACTATAACATCTGTTTCCATTAAATATAAATATAATGGAAATATAAAGCCTCCCCAGTATTTTAAATATATTAGCAGTTTTCATGTTAACTGTCCAGAAATATTCTATGTGGAATGAATGTCAGTACTTTTATTTATGCAAATCTGTTGATAAAATATTTAATATCCGGGCTTCTCTGGTGGCACAGTGGTGGAGAATCTGCCTGCTAATGCAGGGGACACGGGTTCGATCCCTGGTCTGGGAGGATCCCATATGCCGCGGAGTAACTAGGCCCGTGAGCCACAACTACTGAGCCTGCGCGTCTGGAGCCTGTGCTCCGCAACAAGAGAGGCCGCAATAGCGAGAGGCCCGCACACCGTGATGAAGAGGGGCCCCCGCTTGCCACAATTAGAGAAAGCCCTCACACAGAAATGTAGACCCAACACAGCAAAAATAAATAAATAAAACTAATAAACTCCTACCCCCAACATCTAAAAAATATTTAATATCCAACTTTTAACTTTTTTATTGGAGTATAGCTGCTTTACACTGCTGTATCAGTTTCTGCCATACCGCAAAGTGAATCAGCCATGCATAGACATATATCCCCTGTTTTTTGGGATTTCCTTCCCATTTAGGTCACCACAGAGCACCAAGTAGAGTTCCTTGTGCTATACAGTAGGTTCTCATTAGTTATCTATTTTATACATAGTAGTGTATATATGTCAATCCCAATCTCCCAATTCATCCCACCCCCCTTGATATCTATACATTTGTTCTCTTTCTGCATCTATTTTTACTTGAAATTATTCCACTTTAGCAGATATAAATATGCATCATTTTTGACTGCCACGTAATATTCCATTGTCAATATACCATGATCCATTAACTAGATATGATGGATATTTATATTTCAGCATTGACTTTGCATTGAAAAAAAACTCCTGTTCTAAATTTATTTCAAGAACTGGCTGAGCCATGAATGAAATTACAATTTAAATTATATTTTAAAAAATGTCAAAGTACACATGAGAGTTTTCTCAAGATCAAACAGAAAAGAAATACCCCATCAGCTTACTCTGAAGCATTAGGGAATAAAGTTTTGGGGAAGTTCAATGAGATGATTCTTGTGAAACCTCAGCTGAGTGCTAGAAAGTAATTAGGGCTGAAAATGTTCATTTGGGAAGTAGCCTAGAGATGGTGGTAGGGAGCCAGTGTGTGAGGTTCATCTGCTGGCCCAGAGAAGGAGAAGCAAGGGAGTAGGTTGGTGACCTATGAGATAGGGACAAAAGGGGGGGGGAAAAAAACACCCTCAAAAAAAGGGAAAATGTCAGCTAAGGTGATGAGGTAGAAGGGCTGTTTGAGAAAAAATTAAGCAAAGCGGAAGGTGTTCACAGGAGAGTGGAGTCACATAGGGCCCTTAGAAGCAGCTGACAAACGGGAGGCTGGGTGGTATAGAAAAGGGAAGACAGGAGCTGGAAGCAAGTGAGAATAATGAGAATTGCTCACTTTCTTTACCAGAAATGTGGACACTTCCCAAGGAGGGTTCTTGCTAAAGATGAACTTTCTTTATTCATAAACCATGGTCTTAAAATATGTATCATGTAGAAGAAAATATATTTTTGAGTTGAAAATACTCTCCTTCTAAAAAGTTTTCCCAAATCATTGATTTCTCCAACAGTATTTCCTATTATACAAACCTCAGACCAAATAGAGAGGAATGGGACAAATTGAAACTAAGGTTCCTGCAATTCTAGAATCAAATGTATAATGTAATGTGATATATTAAATATATTTATATTCTATACTAAATTGTTCATTAATCATGAAATTCTCATTAGCCCTTGTAGAAAAATTGTTAATACACAAAAATGTTCAATTCCAGTTTGAACAATGTGAAAAGAGAAAGTATAAGTCAAAGTAGAATTTAATTACTAGGTCTAAGTGGCAGAAATCTTATTAACATGAATACTGTAAGAATTCAAAATACTATGCATGCTATGACTGCTCTCAGTAAAGGCAAGACAAATATATCTAAGAATACATTTCGGCATCCAAGGGGCATAATGGAAAAAGAACACTAGCCACGTCAGCCAAATTTTTAATTTAAATTTAAGTATAGTTCCTGCCTTCAATAACTATTTTCTGTGAAATCAAAGATTCCCTATGAGATATTTGGAGGTAAACTACAAGTAATCATTTAATATATCAGGAACGCAACCTTTAACTATAATGAATATGATCACACAGAAATAAACAGATTTTACTACATAAATTTATATTAATATTAATTACAGTATATGTTTATCATAGTAAATTGAATTTGCTAAAGGACACTTTAAATGAACTCATCATTCTAGTGGTAACTAAACTACCTATCTTTATACAGAGTAGGTGTGTTTATAAATCAGAAAGTTTATCACCTTACCTTTTAGCAGATTGTTCAAAATAAAATACACTAAAACATCCTAATCCAAGCACAGCACAGGTCTACAATCTATGGAAATCACCAGCATTGGAAAATCAAAGGACTAATTCCCGGCCAATTGTACTGACCAACACTATTGTAACAGAGGGAGAATCTAGGACTTTTTCAAGCTCAGGTAATTACTTGTGAGCACAACCAGTTATAGGAAGTGAAGGAAAATAAACTCTAGAAATTCTAGATGGTGAGAAAAAAAAGGGGAAAAATTTCACTCCTGAGCTTGAGAACAATTGACAACATACAAATAAACAATGCCTCAAACAGACATACATAAAAGTACCAGCCCTGTTTCCCTCTCCCTCTCTCCCTCTCTCACACACACTCATACGCTCAGAGACAATTGTAGGATGAACGTATTAATGCTGCTGTGACATATATCCACATAACAAATCTTTGCACAGGTATTCACATTTCACCGATCTCCTTTCTAATACTCATAAAGTCAAAAAAAAAGATATCTGAGAAACAAGACAGATTGGCTAGAAGTTAAGTAATACTTAACTGAAAAAGTGGGATTGTTGGGTAAGCCACAGATAGAAAAGACGAGAGAACTTTCAGAACACCACAGAATGCTATCATATTTCTAAAATGTCAAAAAGAATCAAACTTATTTTTGACAAACTAAAGAGAAGGAATTAATGTATCTTCTAACCTGTATGGCAAAGTTAAAACTGAAGTAATGCATTCAAGAACTAGGAAAAGAAAGCAAGGATGAAAGTGGCCATTATGTTTTCACAGACCGCTACACACAAAATACCTTTTTACTATATCTTCTCCGTTCCAGCATGGCAGTCCATCACCAGCCGCTAATTCATTAGCACAAAGTTGATCAGCCAGGCCTCCGTAGAATGTCCTGTACAGTCGAAGGCTGTTGATAAATTCTCTGAATGGAAAGAACAAAGAAAACAATTAAACCCAAAAATCCATAATAAATGCCAATATAAATAGGATAATTTGTTATGCATAATGTTTAGAATGTAACTTTAAAAATTTTCTCTACTTATTTTCATATATTTTCAATACTTTTCTAACAAGACAGAAACTACATTTTTAAAAAAATGTATTCAAATTTATTCTTTACATAAAAGTTTTCACTGGGTATGAACTTTATATAACTCCAGATCCAAGAAGCTGTGAATAGTATATGCATACACACACACACACACACACACACACACACACACACACACGACACCACTTCAGCTTCCCTAAAAGCCCTCACTAGCTACTGGCATCTAAACCACAGTGATATTAACTAATTTCTTTTCCATATAGAAATGTCAGAGGCTTATAACAAGCTGACTGATTGCTCACTGATTAAAAGTTTAGTAGACTTGGGTGATTTTCCCATGTGGGTCTTCTCTTTGGGGTCTAAGAACATCAACTAATATGTCTTTACTAAATATGAGAGAACCCAGGTATGTAACACACTTCAGAAGCATGAAAATAAAAGTTATTGGAGGGAGTAATATTTAATACATTTATTAAGTTTTTTTCCCTCTCATACTATTGGGTTGGCCAAAAAGATCGTTTGGATTTTTCCTGTAAAACCTGAACGAACTTTTTGGCCAACCCAATATTTCCCCTTTCACCATCAATTATGGAAAGGGAAAATTCAACAAAAAAGCAGTTTTTCAATTTAGAAATCCAAGACTTTGGAGTTTTAAAACCAAGGTTTTGAGGTCTCAAGAACTTGAGTTTTAGCATTTCAAAAGACCAAGTCCTTAAGACTTTAGCTCTGAATTTTTAAACATAAACAATTGTTTTGGGGGAAAAGAAAAGAAAAGCCACTAGCCTGATCCAGAGGAAATACCCCCTCTGGACTAAAAGGCAGGGAGAGGAGATGGAAACGTTGGCAGAAAAGCAAACGTCAAAAGCAAACGTCAGAAATTCGTGGGATGAGTAATTTAAATATAGCAATTATGAAACTGCATTCTCCATTGATACCTTTAAAATGATTTCTTTAAAAATGAAATTAAAGAGCAGGGGTGTCTATAAATTATAGCTGGAATAAACAATTTTTAAAACTTAAATCTAATTTTGACAGCACTAATGCTCAACCATTTCAACTTGTAATTCTCTCTCTTATTGGTTTTCAAAGAACTGTAGAAACTGCTGGAGTTGTAAATAACCATTACTCTGTTGGAAGGATAAATATAACTTTCAAATATGTAAGATCTGCAACCATAGAGAAGATCAGAAGTTCCCATGGCAAGTGGCTGGTGAGCATTTAATCAAATTTTTAGCAAAGTTTGACCGGACAAGTGATAATAAAATGGTTGCAGGAAGCACAAATCTCTAACCCACGCTCAATCAAAAAAAAAAAAAAAAAAAGATGATGCTTTATTTTCTCAGTAGCACAATTAAATGCTTATCTATATTTTATCGATTTCCTCTTCTAGAAAATAAGTCTCTCCTTGATGGCTGTGTTCCACTAAGTGGAATGCATGAACAAACATCAATTCTCATGCTGCAGCTACGAAAACATAATTGATGAAATTGACTGGTTCTTCCTTACAGAGGTGGGGTTTAATGAACAGGAAGACGTATGGCTCCTGTCCTGAATTCTATTCACTATAAATGACCACATGTTTGGAATCAAAGAACCTTTTAGAAATGAAGAGGCCTGGCACAAATGGCTGCAAATGTTGAGACCTTCAAATTGATCATGTAAAACCGAATAGATTTCACTTCACTCTTGGTAAATGGTGCCTTTGTTTCATTTCTCCCTTCACAACCAATCGATCATAAGGGGGAAAGTTCACATCGTTCTTTCAGTTCCCTTTCCCAATGCTATTGCCACTGCCTTAGCTCAAGCCTTGATCACCTTTCTCTGGAATTACTGTACCAGGAGAGCATACCTCCCATCGGTTCCTTTAACCATCACCTCCCATCCTCCATGAGAGCCACCTATAGAAATTCAAATCTGGTAGTCCACAGATTATGCCACGTACTTGCTTAAAGTCATCAAGGGCTCTCTATTCTCTACAGCATGAAATCCAAACTTCTTAGAAAGCTACATAAGGTACCCTCTCATCTCAATTTCAGCAACAACCCAAACCACACTTTCAGGTTCCACAAAAGTGAGATGCGTGCTGTCCTCCAAACTTACTTCCAGGCCTTTGCCTGCGTTGTCTCTGAAAGGATAGTCTCCTCGAAGATTTCCACTCATTCCATAAACCATCGGCTATCAATTATTTGTCACAAAATACTAAACACTATGGAGTGCCAAGCTCTGTGTTGGCGCTAGAGATTCATAGCTAAAGAAAACAGTCCCCGCCTTCTAAGAATGCACATTCCGGGAAAAATGCACAATAATAATACAGTATTAATAAGTAGTGTCACATTTGAAGACAGAGAAAGAAACAGGAAATAAGAAGATAACATAACAGTGTTCCATGCAAATTAAAAAAAAAAAACCACAAACCAAGAAGCAAACAACAAAAATCCAGGATAAACAAAGGTAAAGGAGAACATTGTGTATCCAGAGACTCATACAGTTAGGTTAGCTAGTAAGGAGTGTGCTTATGGGAATCACAGTCAAAGGCAGGAAGAGGCCAGATTATAATCGGCCTTGTTGATCATCATAACATGTTTCAGTTTTATTCAGGTGGTGAGAGCCATTAATTTTTCCAGCAAGCAAGTGACATCATCATCATCGCAGTATTGTGGAAACAGAAAAGCAGTGAGGTCACTTAGGGGCGTATAAGCAAGTCCAGAGGGAGACGTATGAGGATGGGGAAAAACACCTTCCAGTCAACGTCAGGAAAATGATAGATTTGAAAACCATTAGGAATCTAGAATTGACAGGTAAAGCAAAGGTTTTAAGATAACTTCTAATTGTCTTCCCCTCCCCAATCAGGTGAACTACTCTTTGAGGGTAGCTTTGTCTTTGTGACTTGCCCTGGGTTCTAGTCATGTACGCAGAAGTGATGTTTGTTCCCTCCAGGCTTAAGCTTTAAGGACCAACGTGGCTTTGCCAGCTTCTGTTTCCCTCTCCCCTGACGGCAGGCAATGTTTCAGATGGCAGCTGATCTGTAACTCTGAGGCTTAAAGCCAGAGGAACCGCAACTTGAGCAGTAGCCCTGCTGGGCTGAAATGGGCATTGGTTGGGAACCAAAACAATTTTGTTGGTTCTAAACCAATGATAGGTTGAGGTGTTTTGCTACCACGTCACAACCTAGTCTCTCTTAATTGATACAAAGGTAAGAAAAACAAATGAATAACTGATGGATCATAAGTTATGAAAAGAAGAGAGGGGAAGGATTATGGAAAACAGAGTGGTTAGCTTTGGAGCAAATTCCCTGAGACTAAAAGAATGGAAGAAAGTCCACGTAAATGTTGAAATAAGGTTTGATTTGAGAGGATAGAAATCGAGCAGAGAACGTACTTTGGAACTCTACAATTCTGTGTGTGGCAGTTTTGAGGTCACAGGAATGAAGACTAGTGTTGCAAAAAAGTGGTCACGTTGAAGGACCAGGAGATCTATACTGGATATAGAAAAATAATAATCATAGTTGAATTGGTAAGAAATGAAGGGCTCAAATAACTAGAAGCCATAGTGAGGTTAAAAACATTGACCTGCTGCCACAGCTCCGGTGAATGTTGATCATGAGAAAAGAATCCATACTTCAGTTCCCAGCTTATCCTCAGCCTACTTTAAAAAAAAAAAAAAAAAAATGCACCAGGTCCTCCTTTTCCAGTTGTACATGAAATGTCACAACGCATAAAACATTATATTCTTTGGATGATTCAAAATTTAAGTTGCTGGAAGGGTGACTCTATCCATACATTTATTTTTCTACAGTCATGAGAATATTTCCAGTTAAAATTAGGAGAAAAATAAATTCAAGATGTTAGAGCCTCCAGATAATTATCCTTGAGGAGCTGTGTTACGTACATGTTGTTTGCTCATCTTGGTCTTAAGACATCTCAAGAATACAGAAATCAAACATTATTAAGAGTAACACTCCAAAAATATTTTTTAAAGAGGAAAACATGCTTTGCCAGAATATTTATTCAAAGCCTATATGTCAGGGCCACATGCGAACTTATAATTTCTCATTTGGGATTACAACAGTCTAACAAATGATTTCTCTGACTAGGTCTGCCCTCCCATCTTCCCTTCAATGCATGCCCCAAGTTCTTACCAGAACTCGCTCCAGAAAACAGCCATAACACTTTCCGCCTTTAAAATCCTAAGCATTCAGGTAAAATGTCTTACCGTGGCTCATCATCTCTCTGCTCTTTGCCCCTTAGTTGCCCTGACAGTCCCCCTTCCCTCCAGTCTCGCACCCCAGCCAAAACCACACACTCATATTGCCTAAGAAATCTTAATATTTACTGCATAAGATGCCACCTTTTCTTCTCCCCAGAATGGCCTTCCCTCCCACTTCTCCCTGTCAACCATCTACCCATCCTTCAAAATCCAGCTTTATCCTCATCTCCTCCCTAACTCCTCGCCTGACCAGCCTGTGACGCTTCTGTTGGTCTATCCGTTTCTCACGCCACACTTGCCATCTGTTTTATAGCCCTGGTTATCTGGTATTATATTTTGCTGTCTGTATATCTGCCTCCCTGATTAAAGGGTGCATTCTCTAAAGACAAGAGCCATGTCTGCTTTATATCCCCAGGGTCTGGACCACAGTGTGGTACCCCACAGGCACCTAACAAATTCTTGTTGAATTGGCCCCAGATGCGGTGTTAGTTTTTAACAACTTCCAGAAATAGACGTTTCTACAATGAAATACAATTTTCAAAAACGATGATAATTTAAAGTCCTTAAAGAACACAGCTGACTTGGGGAACTTTAAATTACGGGACCCACTCCTAGATTGTGAAGCTATATCAGAAAGACCTTCCTAGAAAATGGAAGGAATCTCAAGGGCAGGACTACAAGCTGTGCCAGATTCTACTAAACAGGTTCAAGGCAGATTCTATATTATATATAGAACATATATAGAGACTATATATATATATATATATATATATTCTTATGGAGAGAATATAGAAGATCTCACATAAAGACACGAATGATCTTTTGGGCCAACCCAATATATATGTGATGCTGAAGTTAACATGTAGTGACACATTAACATTTAGCCACACTGTGGTGTAAGATAGCCATTATAATTAATATATCACAGGTATACTATATTATAAAGACAAGTTAGAAAGAGCCTTAAAGATCATCTGATCCAGTAGTGCTCTGTCCTAAATGCAATCTATCATCACCAAGGAAACATAAACTGTATGCCTAGATTTCTCCCTCAGACATTCAGATTTTGTGCTCGGGGTAGGAACCAGGGACCTGTGTTTTTCTGAAAGCTTCTAATGTGCAGCCTCTTATTTTATAACTTTTCCTTATTTTATAACTAAGGAAAGTTAAAACCAAAGAAGGGGAAGGACTTGTGAAAAGTGACTAAGTTAGTTATGTATTAAGTTAGTTTTAGTCAAGCATTTAGTTAATGCACACCTTGACATCGTTGTTTCATTAATTAATAAAAATGCCATAATTTTGCAGTATCGGGCAGATATTGGATATTTGACAAATCAAAGTTGAGTGACTACAGAAAAGAATATTTCTGTTTTTAAAATTTTACAGAAATAATCACGCTTTTCAGAGAACACAGTAGTAGACTGGTAGACAGATAGAAAACAGATACATCAGTTCTTCCTGCCAAAATCTGCACTTAGAAAGTAACATGTTTAGACAGGATTTATCTGTATCTCTTTACCAATTTGAAAGATCTGGTGCAGGAAGCAGGGAGTGGAGAAAATTCTGATCTCTGGCTAATGAACAGCTTTGCACACTGTGCTAGCACAGGAAAGAGGAAAAAGGCTGGAACACAATTGCTCATTCATAGCTTCCAGCCTTGCTTGCCCTGAGCCGACTGACTGGAGAGAAACATGGACCAACATAGTTAGTGCTTCCTTGCTTCCCATGCCCTGGAGGCCTGCAGTGCCAGAAAGTCTCCTGATCTGTCACGTGGCAAAAAAAAAAAAAAGGATAGGGATAGAAAAGAAAAAGAAAGAAAGGAAATGCAATTCACCCTGAAGTAATCATTTCTAGTTTGGTTGACACAGGAATGTCCAGTTACTACTCTAAAACCAAGTGACACTTTCGACTGGCTTTACCATCATCATTTGACTTTAATCATTTTTAATAACAAAAGTAACATATCTTTTGGTGAACAGTTAAATAACTAAAAGCCACATGAAGAATAAGTTCATATCTGTCCCTCCACAGTGTTTCTCCATCCTCCCTCCTGAGGTAACAAATGTTAACAGCCTGGGGTGCTTTCTTCAGTTTCTTCTATGTGCACCCTAACATAACCAAAAACAGACAAACAGAGACAGAGATGGTTTGGTTTTACAAAACTAAGGTCAAGCTATACACGTACATGCAATTGGCTCTTCTCACTTGACAATATATCATGAACCCTTTTCAGGTTAATAAATCTAGGAGTTACTTATTTTTATACAGATGTATAATATTCCAAAACACGGATATAGCAACTCTAGCATAATTTATTAAAATAGCCCACTAAGCCAATTTTTACTTTTTAATTTATAAGGCTGACATGTTTCTCATACGTATGGTTTAAAGGGTGACAACGGCGTGTTTCAATCTTTGCTGATTTTCTAGAGAGCTGTTTTCACTTAGGCATATGGCTCCAATCTACATTTGATTTTGCATTTCATTTCATGAGACGTTGCTGGAAACAGAGCTATGTTCAAAAGTCATACCTCTCAGTCTTAGGTCTTCATCTAGTGGGCATTTGTTTCAATTTTAAAACATTTATCAACTGTTACATAGAACACTTCCTTGCCTTTTTTCCCTTGAACATGATATAAAAGACTATTTCTAACTTTGAGCAAAGCTGATTATCTGGGAAAACGTTGGAGAAGAACCTGATTTTCGAATGGAACTTTTCTCTGTGGAATGTTTCAGACCACACGTTTCTGTATTTAATGATATATATTGATTTTTTCAGCCCTCACATCAGTCCACACATAATACAGAAACCAAATTAAAAGCAGTGCCTCTCACACACTGTTTGAAAATATCTGTAGAACAAAGGTCAAATATGCAGTTTGCTGGTTAATGGCCTGAGGCAGAGTTAAGGTTAATACGGCACTAACGAACAGGCTCAAACCTGTGGACGTGTCTGACCACGGCTGTCAAACAGGAGACATTTAAAGTGTCAGTCTCCTGCCCCGCAGAGGAAACACATAATCACATGTTTCTGGATAAGGGCTATTTTCTCTGGCAATTCTGAATCTATATTTCATCATCTAACTTAATTCTCAACGAAGTCATTCTATTTGACAAAATATTTGTATAGATCTTGAGAAGGGATTTCTAAAGATTTCTTTAGAGTTCTGTTCTATGGCAATAATGGTTCTCGTTGTAAATGCTTGAAAATAATTAAATACATGCAGGCAGATGGGCTATAGGGAGACTGAAATCTAGCTTCTTGGTCCCTTTCTATACAGGCTTCATGATTCCTGGAGAGATGCGGGGAGAGGGTGAGTGTAGCACTAAGAAGCAAAGCAATAAATGGCACCAGGGAGTTTTATCACAGATGGAAATGAGTTTCAAGCACATCGCATTCATATTTGATTAAAAAAGAAAATACTGTTTTTTTCTAAAAGCGTAATTCATAAAGTCTGCTCTCTGAACCCACTGCTCAGGATGGAAGCTGTGATCTCAGATCCAGCACTATTCTCCTAGAGAAGGATTTTCCTTCTTCTGACTAAATGATTCCAAGTTTTTCCCCTCCTGGTAGGAAGTCTTCTTGTTCATGAGATGGGTTCCCTTCCTTCACAGATTTACTGTGCTTTCTCAACAGAGCTGAAGGTGTTAAGATGGGCAGTAGACTGGGGTGGGGGCACAGGGAAAATGATGGGAAAAAAGCACTGAAAACATGTTAACATCCTCCCATCCTCTGCAGAGGATTCTTTTCCAACAGGTGCTGTGTGCTTAAGGCTCCCTAGTGGTGATTTTATACCAGCCCTGAGCTGGACATTCATGACCATCTATACAATTAGTATAGACTCTTCTATTCTCACTTTTCAATATCCCTCAAACCCAACACATTACCATTTAATGTCCCAGTAAGAAGCACCCTTTCTGAAAGCATCCTCCTCTAAAAGAGTGATTTAAACCTGATGTCAAAACTAGGTTTTCAAAACAAGCTCTCACCTCATTTTCCCATGTTGTAAAAAAGTACCTCACAAAGCACCGACTCTGTTCTCCATTAAAAAGGACTTCAAACAAAGACCTTAACTCATTTATAAAAATAAGCACAGAACCAAACATCCAATATTTAAACAAATCAGATAGTATTAAACTGAGCATCCATCCCAAAGGAGGTGTGATGTTCTCTCCTACCTCATAACTTTGTTCATTTTCATTAAAATATGAAATTATTTGTTCAGTTATACTAGTTTCGGGAAGCATGCTATTAATCTTCCAATAGAAAAAAGTGTCTAGGACCTGACTGGGTCAAGACCAATGAGAAGGTTTAGCCAAACAGAATGGTTGCAAATCTAATGATTCTAATATAGGTCATTTATACAAAGAAACATTATAGCTGTATTTTGAGATTCAGGATCTTAGGTCAAATCTTGAATGTTACTCTCTTTTGCAGTAAGATATTTTCTGTGGTTGCTAACATTTTAACTATAAACTCTATGACTTGGGGGATAAGAAGACATTCTGGACAATATTTTCCTCTCTCAGCATCAGAACATTAATGAACTACTTTTTCTTTGATAGTCTGCCAATAAATGGGCTTCCTTCTCATTCCTTCTTTTCTTTTTTTTTAACTTAATGACTTCAGTCAGATATTCCTGGTTACCTCCATCCACAAACTTGTCTAACTGATAGACAATATATGCCAATATATTGACAGTATATAGACAATATGTGCCAATATATTGACAATAATAGACAATACAAATTATTCTCATTTGCATTTTCACTTGCTGTATACCTCTCAATGCATATATTTGTGTTCCTGGAGTCTGATATTAAGACAGGCTTTAGGGTCAAGAGATGTATAGTTAACCAGGTTCAAAGAAAATGAGTTCTTTTAGTCTTCAATTATATTCCTATTATTCTACTAATTCTCATTTTTGGAAAAAAATTACTCTTGAATATCACATGTAAACCAGGTATTATTGTCTGCCCAACTTCTGAAAGGTGGCATAGAATATTGCTGACCAGGGTTAAACAATACATCATTATTATACATAATCACATTTACCCAATTATGACATCTAAAATACTGCCCCTCACCTCTCACAAGCCATGCTCTGACAAATAAACCAGAAATTTTCTTTAAAACATAATAAAATACTGTCCCTATGATCAGAATTAAAGTAATTCCATGCTTCCATTATGATTATTCGTATGTACTTTGTGTACATAAGGCTTAGCTTACATTGGAAAAGGTAAGACAAACCAAATACAGTAAAGATTATAAATCCTTTGGATTCACTCAGTTTGCAGGACCCCAGAGTTGCAGTGTTGCATGTCTAACAAGATTCTTGCTGAAGGAGGGTCAAACCAACACAGCCAAAGGAGCACCTTAGACTGTTAATCTTCAAAAATCATCAAACAGAATCAATCAATTAGAAGAAAATTTGATCTGCAAGTCTGTAAGTCTATGAATATGGGCCTAAACGAAAAGAATTATCCCAAAACTACCTTAAAACTTTCATCAGTTGCACTTCTAAGCAAGAGATTCCACATGTGATTCTGGAGACCATGGTATGGCCTGGAAACGGTTGACATAAATTTGTATCTCGAAGGTGAGAAAAATCATAAAAAGCAGAGCCTCTGTTAAATGATATAACCTACTCTAGAAACACATTTCTTCTATTTTGAGCACAATTATGGGG
Organism: Phocoena phocoena; assembly: GCF_963924675.1. NCBI lineage: Eukaryota > Metazoa > Chordata > Mammalia > Artiodactyla > Phocoenidae > Phocoena > Phocoena phocoena. Next base: position 62,810,509 of record NC_089236.1, on the reverse strand, counting down.
AAATTGGCAGCTTTGTTATTTCTAGTCAATATACAACTGGATAAAAAAATATGAATCTCTCTTGATTCTACCTGTTCCCCATTTTTCACTCTTACCTGTATGCATGATTTGGACACTTCAAATGCCAATGATAGATTTAAAATGATGGAATATTCTTTTCAACAGAAAACCAAGAGAAAGAAAGTGCTTGGTACTTTTGCTGTAGATGGAAGCACTCACGATGCTTCTAAGTACAATTACTTTTGCTACTTTAGTAAAAGAAATGAGCCCCACTCATCATCCTGATGTAGGCCCCATAGATTCTGCTAAAAATTCTGAAGTATCTTTTATACACTTCTATAAAAATCATCAATTTCAATACGACACATATTTAAAATCCTCCTCATGGCTTAAAAAATGAGTGAAAAAAATGTGAGCTGAATTTGGGGTTCTTTTCAACTTTGCAGATGTTCACTGACTTTCCAAAGGAAAATGGATAAAAGATTCACTTTTTGTGAGAAGGAAGGAAGGGAGGGAGAGAAGGAGGAAGGTTGCTTTCAGGTATATTAGACAGGGAAAATTGCATTCACAGTTTGGTTTTCTTGATGGGGGATATCTTGAGCCATATAAATGAGGTAACCCTATAGTCATGATTATAAATACTACTGAAAACCTTCTACGCTCACCTGGCAAAGCTGCTGTTTACTGGGAAACAGAAGGTTTTTGGAGAACCAGTTAGAAAAATGTCCAAATTAAAGGACATTTTTCCTATGGCTGAAAAATATATTTTATTATTCTTTCTGTAGTGAGAAATTTGGGGAGATTTTGACTCACATTAACTTAAATTTGACAGTCTCAATATTACGGATGTCGCAAATTAACTTGAGGTCAGAGCATTATGGAAGATCGATGTAAATAACTTGAAGAATTTAGAGTAAATCTCATATTCCCTGATATAAGCTTATCCTCATCTAAGCAAGCAAGCTATGAGAGCGCTAATCGCAGACACTGATAACCACATACATTTGCTTTCTGTCGTTTTCAATAATCGTTACCATCAAAAAAAAAAAAAAGCGAGCAGCATGCACTGGACGCCGAACCGCTAAGACCATCACAATTTCAACTTCGGGTTTATACCAAGTACTTGGAGCCATCTCTCCTTTCAACACAAACACTGTAGAATATTAGCTTAATTGCCCGTTGTTTGGATTTAGTTTCAGATATTTCATGAAATGGTCGTTAATTTTTTCCACGAACATCTAGAAAATAAGAGCAAACACAGTTTAAAGTCCTTTCTTGTTCTGCGAAGTTTTTATCAGATTCTCAGCGGGATGCATGACCCACAAAAGTTTAAGCAGCACTAGCCGGAACTTTTGCCACATGTTTGCTCTGCCTCCTGGCATTCCTTCTTCCTGTGTGCCTGGGTTTTGACCCATGGGGTCCTGCCCTGCATTATTCATGTAGGGCTTGACGCTAGCCTGCCTTGCGCTCACGTTTTCTTAGCCCTGCTCTGGCCTGGCCTCTGGCCCCTCATCCAAAGCCTCACCTTGGCCTGCCCTGCCCTAGGTGACCTCACTGCCACCACTCACTAAGCACTGTCTTAAATTCAACAGAAATGTCCTCATTGAAGGGAACATGGCCTTTATTTTAGTAAATTAAACGTACAGATAATAAATAACAATGGCACCTCAAAGAAGCACTAACTTCCTTTTAGGAAACAGATTGGAAATTGCTTTCTCCAGTCCTACAAATGATATTAAATTTTTCTCAAAGCGTTGACTTTTCCCTGACCCATGGATATTTTCATCCGCTGAGTATGTGTATATACAATTCATTAAGCCCAGTCTGTCAATACTGATTTACCCATGTAAACAAATACATTTACCCAAACACACGCACATCAAGAATTTTAAAAATTAATCGTGGTTTCAATAAAGTATTTTACTAAATAAGGTTTAACAACGTAGCTGTGAATTCATGTATTTTAAGCCAACTGATTCTACTTAATATGAACCTTTTGAGCTATCTTGGCAGTCATCCTAAATAATGTTAACTGTTCTTCATTCAGTATATGTTTAAAGATTTTTCCTACTGTAATTTAATTATTTTTAACCACATCACTGTGTTCTCCTGTGAGGTACAGGGTAACAAGTAATTGGCTTTCATAGACAGACCCATCCTGAATAAGAATGAGGCCCCGACTCATTCCTCTCCTTAAACTATGCAATTTCAAGTGTCCTCTTTAGTTCCCATCCTCAATAAATAAAATTCTTCATGTTCCAAGTGGTAAAATTTTCATCCAATTCAAGATTTAATAATCACATTAGAATAAAATGGAACTTCCCGTTGATACAATATCCCAAAGAAGTTCTGAGGAGAAAACTGAGAGAAACAAAAACTCATAAAACAAGTTAAATTATATTTCGTTTCCAACATTGAAAATCTATTATTTCTAAAAATTCTCCTTTCCCCACCTTCATGTCAAAATCACCTCTGACGTTAAAAACATTTTACTTTTACTGAAACCTAAGTCTTTATTACCCCAATACACACTCAGGCATACAGCCCACCCCTTAATCAGCATATTCTTAAATGAGAGGCTTGGCTAATTGGAATGCTAGCTGGAGAACAGATGGGGCACTGATGTTGAGACTCTCTCTTAATTTATTGTCCTGGGGTTTTCCTAATTACCCACTTAACTGGCACAGCCACACCGCTTTGAAATAATAATGTACAGCTAATTATCACTGATTTAAGCTTGCTAATAGCTTACTCTTACCAGCTAACTTCAAGCAATCAAGCAGAGAGCAGGAACTGCCATAGGGAAAGCACTCTGCCTGGGCTGGTTTAGACAGCTATATGAGGGCAGTGTCCTTTACAGCTGTGTTGACTTGGCTTCTGCCCCAAACTAAGGCTAAATAGTGATGCTTTGCTAGTTGGTTAAAGCCTTTTCCTTGCCTTTCTCAACTTTTGGAGACCTTTGTAACTGGTATGTATCAATCACTCCAAGTCTCCAATCAGCTCATTACCATCATGCTATATACATGGGAAAAATTGGGTAGACTGAATAAGTACATCTCCAAAATGTGATTAAAATAATAATAAACTACAGTTTAGCTCCTTTTTCCAGACTCTATCGACAAGTTTAGCACAACCCTCAGATCCAGAGACAGATTTTAATATGTAAATTCCCTTCTTCAAATTTTACAAATAGGAGAAGGCGGCAATGCGTTCAACAGAAAGGTTCCCTATGAATTCAGAAAAAGTGGGGGAAAAAAAACAAAAAAGAAGTTAGGAACTTAGGAATATATAGAGAAATATCTATATTTATGTTAGGAGACTATACTTCTGCCTTAGTTTACACTTATTCTGCATTTATTTTAGGAACTTCTTCAGACATCTCTAGGTCAGATTTTCTAGAGGCAGTGTCTGACACAGCAATGTGGACGCAGGTGACTCACTGAGGGATGCTCGTAAGACAGAGGTAGTCAGGGAAGCCAGATAGAGTGGGGAGGAAGAAGTTAAGCAGTGATGTTGTCTCATCTTCAGCCAGATTCCACAAGGGGTGCTGCAGTGTGAATTTCACCACATATTTGGTCCTATCACCTTGAGCAAGGGGTGAGCCCTGTAGGCTCCTGTGTCAGTCATTGCCTGCAAGCTGCCACCGACAGGGTGAGGTAGGTGGGAGTTTACCCCCCTCACCCATGTGCATGAGATGGTGTCATAGCCACTCTCCAGGATGAGCCCCAGTAACCTTTCCCTTCCTGCCTCTGTGTAGTCCCCCTCCACACTGAATAGAACTGACTTATATAACTTTTAGGATATCGCAAAAGTGACAGTGTGGGACTTCGGAGACTGGATCATTATAAGAAACTACGGCTTTTCCCTTGCTTTCTCTCAGATTGCTTACACTGAGGGAAACCGGCCACAATGTGGTGAGAAAACTCAAGCAGTCCTATGGAGAGGTCACTGTGACAAGAAACCAAGGCCTCCTGCCAACAGCCATGTGAGTGACCTATCTTGGAAGATGAGACTCCAGCTCCACTAAAGCCTTCAAATGACTATGGCCCCAGTGGACTTCTTGACAGCAATCTCCCAGAGACCCCGAGCTAAAACCCCACAGCTAAGCAGCTCCCAAATTCCTGATCCACAGAAAGTTACATAATAAATGCTTATTTCTGCTTTAAGACACTCAGTTTTGGAATGATTTGTTAGGTAGCCATAGATAATAAACACAGAAGGCTCCTATCTGTTGAGGTCAATTCCCCACATAATAAGGCAGCTGTGCGTTATCCGCAGCCAGGACACAGCAACCAAGAAGCAGACAAAATGGACAGGTAAAGGGATGCAAGCAGGGCGCCAGCAACATCAACTACCTTAGTTACCTTTCACATTAAATGTTTCCATTAAACCCTTCATACTCCTTAGTACAGTGTCATGCCATGAACTTAATTATGACTTGGACATTTACCGTTTTAAAAAATGTATCTGGCAACACCTTGAAATTCTAGGCCTAGTGAAAATAGTCTTCAAAAGTGAAGATATGTTCAGACAAACAATAGCTGAGAAAACTCATCACTAGTAATAAGCAATGAAAGATGTACTAAGGCTAAAGCAAAGATTCTAGATGAACACAGAAATAAATTTTAAAAAGCACACGAACAAAATAGGTAATTATAGGTAAATATTGACTACTTACAGACAACAATAACAGTAATGTCTTGGGGGTTGCTAAAATGTTGGTAGAAGTAAGATTTGTTGACAAAAATAGCACAAAAGCTAGGAAGAGAGTAATAGAGTGAAACTGTTTTGAGGTACTTATATTGTTCAATGAAGTGGTAAAACTTTTAATTTAAAGTAGATGGTAAAAAATTTAAAGTGCATATTTTAATCTCTATGATAGCCATTGAGAATACTGAAGAAACACAAATCTAAAAAGCTTTGAAGATAAAAAATAATATATACCAGCTAAACTCAAAAGAAGGCAAGAAAGGAGGAAGAAAAAGAATGGTATAAAGGGATAACAAAATGGTAGCCTTAAACCCAACTACTATTTCAGTATATTATATATCACTGTAAAACACTGTAGAACCAACCTAAAATTGAGTCATTTATGTCAAGGACAAAATGAAGATGGTCATCATAGGTGCATAAAGGAAACTTAACCTAACCTAACCTTACAGGAATTTACAGCTCTTCTCAGAAATTGGCGGAGGACACCAGCCAATCCCCAAACACCAAGTCTGTCCATGCCATCTCTGGACTTCCTATTCTCCTAACTCAGCTACCCTGATCCAAATAAGAAAGAAGACCAGTAGCCAAACAATTACCTGAAAAAGCCAAATAACTTCCATATTTATACCATAAAAATCCCTTAGTCTGTGAGCAAATCAGTACTCACTACTCCCATAGCCTTGAGTTTACCAGTTTGCAGGTTGAAATCCTTGCAATAAACTCATCTTTCTGCTTTTGTTTTTTTTTTTAATTCAGTAGAGTTTGGTTTTTGAACCATGCACTAGACATTCCAATTAAAAAACAAAAACTATTAATCACCTCTTAATAAATATTGTTGGTTACCCCTGCCAAAGATCAAATTATTTATGTCAACAATGGTTATATAAACCTCAAAAGAATTGTTTGAATAAAGGAAACTATATAAACTTAACTCTTACTCTGCCACAAAGACCTGAAAATATGTATGTTTTAAATCAGGTGCCATAATTTAAAACAGAAGTTTTTATAAGCTATACCAATAAAGAAAATAAATCTAAAGTCAATTATGACAATATAATTTTTAAAGACTATGACTTATTTATATGTAAAAACAGTTTAAAGTTTTAGTAAATAGAACAGTGTTTATTTTTCATTTACATGGTAAGACAGTGTCAGAGACACTGATGCATTTTACAACTAGAGCAATTATACTGGATATGAGCAAGAGTTTCTCTTGGATACATCCTTAAAAGGTAGACTGTAGTGCATAGAGTATATGAGTTTTACCAGGTACAGCAAGCCTCTTGCCAGAACAGCTGTACCAGTGCACCATGTGATCGTCCACAGAGAAAACCCAGTCCCATGAACAGACTGACCATTAGAAACAGAGTACAAAAAAGTAGCCACATATAGCATTATAAACATATCTTTGTCTGAATCGATCTTTGTATTCAATATAACCCTAATCAAAACTCAAGAGATTATAAAATATATTTGAAAAAATAATTCTACAAACATCTAAGAGAATTTTGAAAAACAGTAGGTAAAGGGGCTAACAAGATTTAAGAAAATCTTTAAGAGCAAAAGAGAAAAAAAGAAAAAAAAAAAAACCAAAACCCAGTAAACAGAGCAATTTCAGAGAGAGCTTATAAACAGGCCAGTGTATCTATCTAAGGGAACTTGGAATGAGTATGAAGCAAAAAAAAAGGATGGATTGTTTTAGAGCAACCCTTGAAATCTGCCTCAGAATTTGGAAAATTTAAGTTGGAACTTTACTTCATAACATATATAAAGATATAGTCTCTACATATATTAACAATGAGAGAAACAAAACTATAATGCTAGAATGAAAAAGAATAGTAGACTATCCTTTTGAATTGACACAGGCAAGAAATTTTTAAACAAGAAAACATTTTATAAACTCAGTTTCTGTTTAACAAAGATCATCTTAAGTTACACATCAACTCATTTACATTTAACTGAACTATCATCATAGATAGAAAATGTTTGCAAAGTCTAAAACTGACAAACAATATATAGAACATAAAAAGAAACTCTTACAAATGGTTAAGTTAAATTTAAAAAGGAATCTAGTAGGAAACTGAGCTCACAGAAAAAAAGGAAATGAGAAAACAGAAAATTTTAGGAAATAAAAATTTCAAAACTATATTAGTTTGTATTAGTTAACTTATATAACTATTATTAAACTATATTAGTTAATAAATTGATTAGAGTGATAAGAAAATAGCTCACCCATGAAATAAGAGATCTGAATTAACAAAAATATAAAGTACAAGAAAAAGAAATGTCACTTTATTTGCCACAAAAAGAATTCTCAGTCTCTCACCTAGCTCCTAATCCCAGCTTCTGAGTACCTTCACTATACTAAGGCTGGGTTCTCTTGAGAAAGATCCCTGAACAAGCCCAACAATTATGCAGCGTAAAAGCTTTCTTCCCATCTTTCCTTAAGGGTCCTGTGGCCCTTTTGCTTCCCAGCAATAGACACCAGCTCTCAGTTAACTTTAATCCTAAAGACCCAAAATGCCATTCTACTCTGTTTAAATGAGGCTCATAGAGGTCAAACTGAAATGGAGCAGGACCCTACGATCCCTGCCCCCCATGTCCTCAGTCTGGCTTTTGTCTGTGAAAAAACTTTGGGCAAAGAATAAGTTTAGGGCTTCCCTGGTGGCGAGTGGCTGAGAGTCCGCCTGCCCATGCAGGGGACACGGGTTCGTGCCCCGGTCCGGGAAGATCCTACATGCCGCGGAGCGGCTGGGCCCGTGAGCCATGGCCGCTGAGCCTGCGCGTCTGGAGCCTGTGCTCCGCAACTGGAGAGGCCACAACAGTGAGAGGCCAGCGTACCACAAAAAAAAAAAAAAAAAAAAGAATAAGTTTAATCAGAAAAGTGAGAAAATGCAGAAACAAAGGAAAACAGTCCAACAAGACTAAATAGTATAGTTTAGTCATTAAGCATAATTAAGGACCTTTAGTTCCTTTTCATGGGCTATAGATCATATTCTGAGCAGTATCCTGTGGGCTGTTTTGTAGATATTGATACCCTCACCAGGTGAAAGAGGTGAACTACATGATGACCAGGCTGTAGCCATGACATAAGCTGCCATCATTCCGAGAACTGGCCTCAAAGAAATGGGAACAAACCGACCCTGGAACTGAAGATTAATGGTACTTAAAACAATCAAGATGACGCTGGTCAGACCACCACATGACCAATTTCAAGATGACTGTCAGAGCTGACTGTGCTGTTTCTGCATGTAGCCCCCTCCCTCCATCTACAAAAGCTCTTGCCCACTGATTGTCAGTGCGGGGGCGGGGGGGGGGCCAGTCGGCCTTTGGACAGGATTCTGCCCTCCCCCCCATCGCCAGCATCCGAAATAAAGCAAGCTTTCCTTTCCACCAACCTTGCCTTTTTTTTTTTTTTGCGGTACGCGGGCCTCTCAACGCTATGGCCTCTCCAGTTGCGGAGCACAGGCTCCGGACACCCAGGCTCAGCGGCCCTGGCTCACGGGCCCAGCCTCTCCGTGGCATGTGGGATCTTCCCGGACCGGGGCACAAACCCGTGTCCCCTGCATCAGCAGGCGGACTCTCAACCACTGCACCACCAGGGAAGCCCCAACCTTGCCTCTTTATTGACTTTTGAGTGGCGAGCAGCCGGACCCCACTTTCGGTTACAAAATGAAAATGAAATTTTAGGCTCAGTCTGTCTCACACTGGGCCCAATAAATCCACAGAAGTGTGTCTGTTTCACGCTTCTCAATATGTCTTTGGAAGAGACATACACATCCCTTGCACAATCCCCACAATGGTTCCTCAACGCACGGAATGGGGGCCAAACTGAAATCCCTGAAACTACCTCTTGTACAAAAAATAGTAAAACAAGAGAATATCACAGCTGTTTTGGTTCTGGTACCAATTCCAGTATGTGGAGAGGAGTGAGGGTCCCCATACCAACAAAAGGCAAATTTCCCACAGCAGCAGCGTATCTAAAAATCCAATTCAATTCTGACACTTTCCACCCAGAGAGCGCATCAGATTCCACAGGTTAATGGTTCAGTCCTACGAGACTGTGTCCCACCCCCTCCAACACACACACACACACACACACTTCAGGTGCCAGTCTCAAGTCCAGGTTGTTACTTGTACTTCTGACCAGTTGGCTATAAATCACACGTTCCCACTACCCACTCCCCCCTCGAGTTTGACTAATTTGCTAGAGCGGCTCACAGAACCCAGAGAAATGTTTTACTTACTAGGTCAACAGTTTATTGTAAAAGGATATAACTCCGGAACAGCCAGATGGAAGAGCTGCGCAGGGCAAGGCACTGGAGGATGGAGCACACAGCTTCCATGCCCTCTCCAGGCACGCCAATCGCCCTGCACCTCCACAGGCTCAGCAACCCAGACGCTCCACAAACCATCGGGGGTTTTATGGAGGCTTCATTACACAGGTGGGATTGATTAACTCATGGCCACTGTCGATTGAGTCAACCTGTGGCCCCTCACCCCTCATTGGAGGTGGGACTGAAAGTTCCAGCCTTTTAATCACATGTTTGGCTCTCCAGGCAGCCAGCCCCATCCTTAGGTGGGACCCAAAAGTCACCTCATTAACATAATGAAAGACACCGTTCTTCTCTCATCACTTAGGAAAATCCAAGCATTTTAGGAGTCTATGCCACGAATGGTGTCAAAGAACAAATACATATTTCTTACTATAAATCACACTATCACAATATCCCTGGGAATTGCTGAGTTTAGGGTCATCATCAGACATGAAAGTTGTAGTGGTGGTGATCTTAACACTTCACCATTGACCTCACTTGTCTGGCTGGTCTATGCACAGGGGGTGGACACAGATAACGGTTGGATTATCATAACCTGAGTCAGAGGGTGACTCCAATTACATACTCCTTTGTATGTGGTGCCTGCTAGAGCAAATCAATACATGTCCTGCCACCTGCTATGCAGCTAATGACCTGACAAATGCTTTTCTCTCTTTACCAATTAGTAAGGACAATTAGAAACGTTTCACTTTCAGCTGGCAAGAACCCCTTCACTGTTAGACCTCAAGGCAATTCTCCCACTCCATGATAGACAGGAGCCATGATCATCTAGACCTCCTACCATGCTGATAATCAAATATTGATCGCATTATGCTAGATAACTTAGTCTGAATGATTCTGGTGGGGAAAAATATTGACGTTTTGAGTGCTTGACAATTCAGCAGGGTTTCTAAATGTCTAGTAGTCTGAATCTGATTGGGATATTCTTCTCGTGCAAAAGACAAATTTCACCACTTAAGATGACCTAAAGCACAGGAAGAAGCACAGAGCTTTTGGGATCCCTTTGCATCTTAGAGTAAACATATTGCACACATATTACAACGTACTGTGTTGCTACAACCCATTTATGAAGCAGCATGCACCAAGGTACTCTGACATTCAGTCCAGATGACCCAGTTCACCTATGCAATGGTGACTGAAGTACTGGTGGCAAATAAAGATGCTCTGCGGAGACTCCAGAAAGCCCCATAAGAAGAATCACAGTATAGACACCAAGGGTTTTAGAGTAAAGTCATTTATTTTTTTACTGAACACTATTTTTGTTTGTTTGGTTGGTTGGTCCATCTGTCATTCAGTAGGTCAGTCAGCTGGTTGGTTTACAACTTGCCTCTGGCAGAACCTGCACACTTGACCATAAACCAGCAAATGATTCTGCAACCTGAGATGCTCATAAGGAAATAAGTACTATCTGAGCTGCCAGGCTGTAAGATCGGGCTTGTATAGAAGCAATATAACATCAAGTGGACATGATCGACTGGAAATCAGGCTCAAGCAGGTGGGAAAAGGACAAGTAAGATGCATGGAAATTAGCCCTGACTCACTAAGCACCTATTCCTGCTACACTGCCCCACCTACTTAAATCAAAATTTATGACCTCATGGGGAAAGATAAGTTGATGAAGGATAAATAAAATTCAGGTTATAAAAGGAAAATCAAAGTAGTATTGCTAAGAGAGCTTTCTAAAATGGAGCTGGGAGTCCACTGAGGAAGTGTGACTTATGTACATCTGGACCTGGATGGAATCTGACCTTTGACCACTTACTGTCTTAATGCAGGCACTCAGAACACCTGCCCAATGATACTTATCGGATACTTACCACAAATAACTCGTGACAGCCTATCTACTTATTGAACCCTTACCCTAAAATAGCCCTTAAGAATAAATATTTCCTTTCTTGTATCAGAGTCAATCATAATTCTTGCCAGACAACTTTAACAACACTGTAGCTTTTATCTTTATAAGCCCCTGACTCTTTACTCTGCTCCAACACCCTTTTAGTTTCACCCAAATCTCTCTCCTGAATTGCAATTCCTAATAGCCCAAATAAACTCTTACTTGCAGCCTTCTGCACTGCTTGGATGACAAAGTCTACTTTACGACAGGAAAGGATAGATAAAATTCAGGTCTACTTTATGGATAGGTCTGCACAATATATAGGCATCAAGAGGAAATATACTGCCACAGAAATTAAGTTCCATTCAGGAATGGCAATAAAAAATGTGTAAAAGTGAAATGCTTAAGCTGGCTCAAGTGCAGGACCTCTGGTTGTTCACCTTACGTGGCAAGAGATTGGCCAGTGATGAGCCTACCCTGATTCATGGGAAATGGTTAATGGCGGCTGACCAGTCAAGGGCATAGAAATAATGAGTTTGCAAGCTTGGTGACATGGAGGTCTATTCAATGGCCAGGATAGATACTTATAAAACTTTCCACTCAGATAAGCCCCTCATTGCTGCTGAGCCATTCTGTAACATTTCACCTGCATGGTCTTAGTTTTGCAAGGGAATAAACCATGTTAAGTACCTGGTTTTGTTTTGCTTTTCCAGCAACTAGGCTGTTTTGGTGGTGAAACTGACATGATCTTTAGGAACGTAATATCTTCCTTAGCTGGGTTTTATTATAAGAACCACCATAGCCAAGGCATACTGATTTCTCAAATGCAAGAAATAACTACTGATCACTATAGATGTTTAAATTGAAAAAAACATAAAAACACAGCTATTTTACTTGCAAACAATGTGCTAATTGTTTTCAGCTGTAGCACATAGCCAGTAATAGCTCAGTTCTTTACCCTGTGCTAATAACCCAGCTGAGGAGAGAATGGGGCAATTAAGAGCACTATCTCAAAAGGAAACAGATTTTACATTATAGGGAGTAAAGTATGTAAAATACTGAATTCTCCATAAGGTATTTTTAGAAATAATTATTTGAATTAATAAACACAGAATTCTGAATTTCAGGTCAATTCAAAAATACCTACTGAGAATCTAGTATTTGCCATTGTACTGGTCAACTGAATACCAAAATAAATAAATAATAGTTTCCTCCAGTATTAAAAAGTTTTTAGTTTAATCACCAATTCTCAAGCAACCGGACACTAATGAAGGCTTTAACAGTTAATTTAATAATTAATCACGGGCACAGTGGTAGAAATGTGAGTTAATGCTTATCATTTTGAAACGAAAGATTGTAATTTTCAGCATTCCAGGTAAAAGGTATGGACACTTTACATTTTTTAACAGGTACTTAACATTCAGTAATACTTATCACATCATTTACATGAATACTCTCTCTGTGTTGCATTCTGTCCAATCTAGTAGCTATTAGCTACATGTAAAATTTTGACTAAAACTAATTAAAATTATGTAACGTTAAAAATTCAATCCTCAGTCACACTAGCTACATTTAAAAATTTTTTATTTTATTGTGGTAAGAACACTTACCATGAGATCTACCCTCTTAATAAATTCTGACGTGTACAATGCAATACTGTTGACTACAGGGAAGGGGAAATGGGGAGTTACTCTTCAAGGGGCACAGTTTCAGTTAGGCAAGATGACCGAGTGTTACAGATTGCTGTACAACATTGAACACTAGCCACATTTGAAGTGCACAATGATCATATGTATGTAAGGCCTGCCATATTGTGTCATAAAAAATGTTCCCTTATCACAGAAAGGTTTTTTGGTCTCCTGAGTTGAACTTATCTTCCTAATTAACAGAATAGGAGGAAGCACTGAATTTTAAAGGTAATTAATGTTGATCTTTTGTTTCTTCAATAGTGTATTTTGTTCTACTTAATTCTTAATTCAACCCCTGCAGAATAGAATACATTCTATTCTGTTGTAAAATTAATAGCTTACTTTCTTTTCTCTTTCTGGTTGTAAAACAAATATCTTACTTTCTTCTGTTGGCAAGTGTCTCTTCCCCATTTCTTATAAAGATCTTCATTCCACGCTTCTCTTTGCTCCCATCAAAAGAACAACGGGGGCTTTGTGTGGGTGTTCTGATTGGACGGCCACAAATCTTATTTACCTTTTAAATAGAAAATATTAAAGACAGTTAGAAAGCATGCTCCAGCCTTTCTGAGAATGTAATGTTCACTAGAGTCCAAAACAATAACATATTCTTATTTATAGCACACTAATAACCTTTAAGACATACAATGTTTGTTAATTTTTAAAATAAAGGGGATAAAATTATCTGTATAAAACGGCAGCCATAATAAATTGATGCTATACACATTTATACAGTTTGCATGTATGCAAGTGCAAAATACACGAATAAAAACATATATGCAAAATCAGAGAACTACATTAATAAACTAGCCTGCTTGTATAAATAAAACTAATCAAAGTAGATATTATTTATGGTTTATAACCATATGTATGACTAATTACTTACTTGTACTAATTTTCTTTAATAAAACAATTTGCTATTGAATATGTGGTCCATTTCTATATGAGTTCTAAGGGTAGTTTTCTTCTTAAAATGCTTTCTTAGAAATGGCAATAAATATTTTTATATAAGATCTCATTTTGTAATAGTTGTATATCTTTTTCCTCAATCTGGTTTGATTTCAAGGGTGTTATTTATGGTCTCTTTTTTAAAAATTATTTATAGAATTGAAAATTTTATTTTTTAATACTACTTATCTAGTAAAGATCTTCATATATAATTATCATTGAAAATTAAGGAATTAATTGGACACATTACCATGTAAAGCATCAAAAAAGATTCACAAGATAACCTATACATTTAAAAAGGCATAGTCATATAATTAAAAATACATAAAAGCATTGCCTGAGAATCAGGAGACTTTGGTTCCTGTCCTAATTTTTCCTTCTTAATTGCTGAGATCTTGAAAACAGTGGCAGAACTTTTTAAAACTTGATTCTCTTATATGTAAAATGAAGAACTTAGAAAAAATTATTCCAAAGTTGCCTTAAAGTTCTAAAGTTTTTAAAATTTTCCATGAATGAGCATTACAGGAATTATGCATCAACTCATTTATTTAAACCATAATTATTTTGTTCCAATATTTGCAAAGAACATGTATTAGATGCTATAGGACATAAAAGATTAGAAACTGAATTTACCCCAAAAGAGCTGACAATTTAGAAGGAAAGAAAAAACAATCCCCCCAAACATCAAAACGCACATGCACCTTAAGAAAAGGCCTGGCCCACACCAGGCTCCAGCCCACCCTGCCAATGTGACAGCCCCAGAGAATGCTGGGAAAGGCCCTGGCCCATGCTCACTTCGGCTCCAGTCCTCCTGCCAAAGCCACTGGGCACACACAGTCAGCATAGGGATACTCTCAGACAAGGACATACCTTCAAGAGCAGGAGAGGTAATTGCTTCATCTAATTTATAGAGACAAACAACAGAAAGCAAACTTTAATGAAATGGAGATAAGTAATTCACTTGATAGAATGTCCAAAGTACCAGTCCTAAAAAAGCTCACTGAACTCAGGAGAAGTGTATAGGAACACAGTGAGAATTTTAACAAAGAATTTGAAAATGTAAAACAAATCTTATATATATAAAATATATATATTTATATATATGAACCTCATGGTAACCAAAAACCAAAAACCTACAATAGATACACAAAAAAACAAAGGAACCTAAAAGTAATACTGAAGAAAATCATCAAACCACAAGGGCAGAGACTAAAAGAAGAAAAGAACAGAGAAGAACTACAAATACCTCCAGAAAAGAATGAACAAAATGGCAATAAGTACATACCTATAATAATCACTTTAAATATAAATGGACTAAATGCCCTAATCAAAAGACATAAGGTGGTTAAATGAATAAAAATAACAAGACCCATCCATATACTACTTACAAGATATTCACTTCAATGCTGAAGACACACACGGACTGAAAGTGAGAGGATGGAAAAAGGTATTCCACGCAAACGGAAACAAAAAGAAAGCTTTGGTAGCAATACCCATATTAGACAAAACAGACTTGAAAACAAAGTCTAGAGCAAAAGACAAAATAGGACATTACATAATGATGAAAGAGTCAATCCAAGAAGAATTCTTAAATATGTATGAACCTAACATAGGCATACCTATATACATAAAGAAAATATTAACAAACATAAAGGGAGAAAATGACAGTGATACAAAAGTAGGGGACTTTAATACCCTACCTGCAGCAATGGACATATAATCTGGACAGAAAATCAGTACAGAAACATTGCCCTTAAATGACACATTAGACTCGATGGACTTAACAGATATCTACAGGACATTCCATCCCAAAACAGCAGAATACATATTCTTTTCGAGTGCATATGGAACATTCCCCAGGACAGATCACATACTAGGCCACAAAACAAGTCTCAATTAATTGAAGAAGACTGAAATCATATCAAGCATCTTTTCTGACCACAAAGATATGAAACTAGATATCAGTTACAGGGAGAAAACTGGAAAAAAACACCAACACATGGAGAGTAAACAACATGCTACTATAAAACCAATGTGTCAATGAAGAAATCAAAGAATACCTTGATACTAATTAAAATAAAGACACAACTTTCCAAAATCCATGGGATGTGGCAAAAGCAGTCCTAAGAGGGATTTATAGTGATACAAGCCTATCTCAGGAAACAAGAAAAATGTCAAAGGAGCAATCTAACTTGATACCTAAAAGCACTAGTAAAAGAAGAACAAACAAAGACCAAAGATAGTAGAAGGAAGGAAATAGTAAAGATCAGAGTAGCAATAAATGAAATAGAGAACAAAAAAAAAGAGGAAGAAAAGATCAATGAAGCTAAGAGCTGTTTTTTTGAAAATATAAATGAACTTGATAAACCCTTAGCTGGACTCATAAAAAAAAAAAAAAAAAAAGGAGAGAGCACCCAAATAAACAAAATTAGAAATGAAGAAGTTACAACTGACATCCCAGGAATACATACAATCATAAGAGAATACTACAAACAATTATAAGCCAAAATTTGGACAATGTAGAAGAAATGGATAAATTCCTAGATACATACAGTCTTCCAAGACTGAATCTGGAAGAAACAGAAAATCTGTACAGACCCAATAATAGTAATTAATTTAAATCAGCAATCAAAAAACTTCCAGCAAACAAAAGTCCAGAACCAGATAGCTTCATAGGGGAATTCTACTAAGCATTTAAAGAAGAGTTAATACCTATTCTTCTCAAATTATTCTGAAAAACTAAAGAGGAAGGAATACATCCAAACTCATTCTACAAGGTCAGCATTACCCTGATACCAAGACCGGCCAGAGATATTACAAAAAAAGAAAATTACAGGCTAATATCCCTGATAAACATGGGGGCAAAAATCCTCAAAAAATATTAACAAACTGAATTCAACAATATAAAAGGATCATAGATCATGATCAAGTGGGATTTATTGCAGGATGCAAGGATGGTTCAATATCCACAAATCAATTAATGTGATACACCATATTAACAAAAGGAAGGATAAAAAATCACATGATCATCTCAACAGATACAGAAAAAGCATTTGACAAAATTCAACATCCATTCATTATAAAAACAGTCAACAAAGTTGGTATACAGGGAACAAGCTTCAAAATAATAAAGGCCATTTATGAGAAACACACAGCTAACATCATACTCAACAGTGAAAAGCTAAAATCTTTTCCTCTAAGATCAGCAACAAGACCAGGATTCTCACTCTTCTCACTTTTATTTAACAAAATATTGGAAGTCCTAGTGACAGCAACCAGACAACAAAAAGAAATAAAAGGCATTCAAATTGGAAGAGAAGAAGTAAAACTATCACTATTTGCAGATGACATGATAATATATATAGCAAACCCTAAAGACTCCACCAGAAAACTACCAGAACTAATAAATGAATTCAGTAAAGCCACAGGATATAAAATAAATATACAGAAATTTGTTGTATTCCTATACACTTATAATGAACTATCATAAAGAGAAATCAGTAAAAAAAAATTCCACTTACAATGGCATTAAAAAGAATAAAATACCCAGGAAAAAATTTAACCAAAAAGGTGAACCACCTGTACTCTGAAAACTATAAGACATTGATGAAAGAAATTGAAGACAACACAAATAAATGGAAAGATATTGTGTGTTCATGGATTAGAAGAATCAAGATTATTAAATACACAAATATTTACAATTGCCAAGATATGGAAGCAACCTAAATAAGTGTCCATCAACTGATGAATGGCTAAATAAGATATGGTAAATAGAATTGACCCTTGAACAATGTGGGAGTTAGGGGCACCAACCCCATACAGTCAAAAATCCACATATAACTTTATAGTCCACTCTGTGTATCCACAGATCCACATCCATGAATTCAACCAACTGCAGACAGTGTGGTACTGTAGTACATATTTATCAAAGAAAAAACTCCACATATAAGTGTACCTGTTCAAGCCCACATTGTTCAAGGATCAACTGTACATACAATGGAATATTATACAGCCATTAAAAAAAGAATGAAATCTTGCCACTTGCAACAACATGGATGGACCTGGAGGGTATTATGCTAAGTGAAATAAGTCAGACAGAGAAAGACAAATACTGTGTTTTCACTTATATGTGAAATATAAGAAAAAACAAATATAACTAAATAGGAACAGACTCAGATATAGAGAACAAGCTAGTGGCTGCCAAAGGGGAGGCAGGTGGTGGGGGGGAATGGGCAGATTAGATGGAGGGGATTCAGAGGTACAAACTATCAGTTATAAAATATAGGTCACAGGGATGTAATGTAGAGCACAGGGAATATGGTCGATAATATTATAATAACTTTTCATGGTGTATAATCTATAAAAATATTGAATCATTATATTGTACACCTGAAACTAATATAATAAGTCAACTCTACTTCAATAAAAAAAGAAAAAGACGTAACACTGTAACATGTAGAAAATGAACAGATTAACTCTGTTTGGGGTGCTTAGGGAAGAGCTTCAGTATGTAATGTCTAAATGGCAGATTAAAAGATAAACTAGGGGTTCGTCAGGTAGACAAAGCAGGAAATTTCCAGGAGAGAGTAGAAAGGCAAAAAGGTGTAAACAACTTAACATGTTTCATAGAACAAAATGTACATAGTGAAAGAAAGCAGTATAGCAAAAGGTACGACATAAAAAATGCCATGATATATATGGTGATGGATGTTAACTAGACATTGTGGTAATCATTTCACAATATATACAAACATCTAATCATTATGTTGTACACCTGAAACTAATATAATGTCATAGATCAATTATATCTCAATTCTTTAAAAATGCCTTAATATGTCTTGGATATCAAGCTAAAGAACTTGCCTAAGCAAATGGAAAGCAGGCAAAAGCTTCCACGGTGGAAAATGGTTTCTTAACGATTTCCACGAGAGAAAAATCTTCGTAACAGCAGTTTCCAGGGAGGGAGATGAAAGGTCCTCCAGTAGAACACTAGAGAAATGCTGGGACCCAAAGTCAGCAGAAGAAGTGGTGAAAGAAGCAGACAATATAGAGGTAGACAGGAGGGAGAGATAGTAGCTTGGAGACTGATTGGATATATAATGTTTTCTGAACAAAGAATAATGGTGGAAGGCAGAGGGAAAATCTTGAGAGATATAAGTGCAAGAAAAATCAGGCTGACATCAAAAATGGATAAAAATTTGGTTCGCCTGGAAAGAAGGGAACATGAAGGGTAGTAGTAAAAGGAAATTATGTTTGAAGAGTAGGCTGGAGTCAGATCTTGGAGGGTTTAAAATGATAAGCTAAGAAGTTTTATTTATTAGACAAAACCTCTGATGGCTGTTGAATGGAAAAGCAAAATTCCAGAGCTGATATTTAGCAATGGATCTGACAGCCCTGTAGAAGTTGGACTAGAGAGAGAGACCCATTAAAGGGAGGTAAACTGTTAACAGATCCTGAAGTTCTCAGGAAAGAGAATTTTATTCTGAAGTACAGTAGTGACAGTGTCCATGAAGAGAAGGATTCATGAATCATGTACAGAGAGAAGAGAAGAAGAATCAGCAGGGCTAAATCCAGAACACTGACAACACCAAGTGCTGACGAGGATGTGGATAAACAGAAACTCTTATTCATTGCTGTTGGGAATGCAAAAGAGTACAGCCCCTTTGGAAGACAATTTGGCAGCTTCTTACAAAATCAAAAAAAAAAAAAAAACCAAAAACACTTTTATCATATGATCCAGCAATCACACTCCTTGGTATTTACCTAAAGGAGTTAAAAATGTATGTCCACACAAAAACCTGCACACAGATGTTTATAGCAGCTTTATTTATGATTGCCAAAACTTGGAAGCAACCAAGCTGCCCTTCAGTAGGTAAATGGATAAATAAACTGTGGTCCATCAAGACAACAGAACATTATCCAGTGCTAAAAGGAAACAAACTATCAAACTGTGAATAGACATAAAGAAAACTTAAATGCCCATTACTAAGTGAAAGATATCACCCTGAAAAGGCTTCATACTGTATGATTCCAACTATATGACATTCTGGAAAAGGCAAAACTATGGAGTCAGTAAAAATTCAATGGTTACCAGGGGTGGGTATGGGTGGGGGGATGAATGGAGAAACACAGAGAGATTTTTAGGGCAATGAAAACTACTCTGTATGATACTCTAATGGTAGATACATGTCACTATATATTTGTCCAAACCCGTAAACTGTACAACACCAAGAATGAACTCTAAACTGTGGATTTGGGGCGATAATGATGTGTCAGTGCCGGTTCATCAATTGTAGCCAATGTATCATCACTGTGGTGGAGGATACTGATAACGGGAGAGGCTCTGCACGTGCTGGGGCAGGGGCAATGTGGGAAATCTTGGTACCGTCCCCTCGATTTTGATGTAAACCTAAAACTGCTCTAAAAAAGTAAGGTTTGTTTTGAAAAAAAATCAACAGAACTCAGCAAATTTCTGAAAGTGAGAAGTTAGGGATGTGTAAGGTCAAGGTATTAAAAAGCTCAGAGTGAATTTCCAATCACTGAAGCAGAAAAACAGTGATAGTGGAGTGTAAATATATTAACAAGGTGCTAAAATATTCATTACAAAGGTGGAAAGTATCTTCACTGTCAACAACTCCTAGTAGCAAGAACCAAGGGAAGATGGTATACGTTGATGGTGGGAATGTCAAGAGTAACACTGGCGACACTACAGGAGATTTTGAAACAAAGGAGAAGAGTAAAAGAGAAAGGAATGGCAATTATGATCCCATGTTATGAGCCATAGAGCTGTAGACAAGTTACAGAACTTCTACAAATCTCAGTTTTCTCATCCTTTAAACTTGAGAAAATAAAACCAGTTTGCAGTTGCCAGATAAGGAAAATCTTATCTCACCCTGTCGATCCCATCTTGGACCTAAGACCATATCTGCTACTGCACATTATTTCCTAGGAAGGCAGAAAGATAGCTGAAAGTACCAGCCTCACATTATTTTTATTCCCATTATCATCTTTGCAATTTTTTTACAAGGATAAAAGAAAATGTACAAGCCATAGACTTATAAGTCATCTTTAATTGTATCCAAAGGTACAAGCATATAGAGCAGATTCCAATACGTACAAATAAATTTCAGAGCGCTTATATGTGTTGACTTGCTATCAGGGAGCTCTACTTCATGCTTTATTGAAAGGGAATGGAAAACCATCTGTTACCAGCACATTAGCCTGTCACCTTAGCTTCCCTGAGTGAGCCGATTGGGGTGGACCATTTCAATACTAGCACCTTCTTGCTATTGAAAAAATCCCTCCCACTTACTCTGACAATTTTTCATCTTTGACTTATACTGAAATTTCCTCCTTATTCTCCCCCAACCCTGGTCTCTACCATTCTCCCCTGCAATCAGTCTGAAGTGTCTTGGAAAAAAATAGTTTTCCTCCCTAATGCTTATCTGTGTCTGCTTTAAGTTCCATGTCTGGCTTCTCAGTGATTTTCAAATTCCCATCTCACCTTGAAATAACTCTCTTAGTTGCTCCTAACCCATATCGCTTCTCCCACTCTGCTCAAGTATTTGTTTCAACAACTCCTTTTCACTTAGCTGACTTTCTCCATTCTCACTGTAATCATGGCACTACATACAAAGTGTAAACTTCTGTTTACAGCATCCCTCTGTCTGTTCACTCAGTCTTATTTAAATCTTCAAATATTCAAAGCTTTTAGCTAATAACCCCTAAAAGCTTTGTAAGAAACAACTTAAAACTGTTCATTTTCATTTGACATCCATCAGCAGAGCTTCCATTTAGTTTGCAAAGATCTTTTAAAATGTTTATTAATAATAATGAAATTGAAAAGCAAAAATGTTTAAAATACTATAACTTGAAAAGCAGTGAATGTGGAGATGGTGTGAGTGTTTATTAAGCAATCTGTTTCAGAGGATGAGGCAAAGGTGGACTCTACATCACTGTGTATGCAACAGGTGACCGAACCAGGCCATATCTAGGATGCTTGGTGTTAAAATAAGAGCTGGTTAAAAGAAATTACATAAGATATGACTCTGCAAGCATGGTGGAAAACAACAACAATAATAATAAATAACAGACAAAAATAAGAAACAGAATGGTTTTGGGTCAAATGTGCTGTGCTCCATTATATTAAAAGCTACTTTTAAACTATTTGGAGGGAACATACTATTGGCAATTTTTCTAGTTTTAACAACAAATGTGAGTTCATTAATTTTCTCTTGCCCAGTTCCCTATTACTCTCGGAAATGGTTTGCCAAACAACTGGCTGGTGTTAGGGGTAAAATCTGTTACCACAAATCATAATGAGGCTAACTTTTCCAGACGCAGATGAAATCCATAATTTTAGCTTTATTCCCATGAGAACAAACTTAGAAAAGTAGGTTGGGCAAGTTCATAAGGGTTTGGGAGGGGGCTTAATTACAAGGTTCAAGCAAAGGAACAGCATTATCAGAGCCTCATTTTAGAAAGATCTGGCCGACAAGGAGACATGTCCCATAGGTAAAACAAGAAAATCCTAGAATAAACCTAATAAGAACTCTCGAAATCTGAGAAGAGAAAGGGAAAGCTCTTTTATAAGTAGAATGAATGGGATTTGGCTACTGGTTGATTCACTATAAGAGATTAAAAAAAGAAGAAATAAAGCTGTTAGCAGTTTTGAATCTGGCAAGCAGGGTGAATAAAGATCCAATAACCAATATGTGGAAGTTAGACCATAGAATAAATTTACTGTTTGGGCTCATCTGCTCCCCAGAGCAGGAGGTGAATTCTAATTTAGAACTTGGATTTGGAGGTCATTCGAAAAGATGGTTCTAAATGGTGGATTAGAAATAAAGAGCAAGTTAACGATTAGAATTACCTGCATAGAGCCAATAGTTAAAGCCATAAAAATGGATGAAATTACAAAACGTATATAGAATGTAAACACGGTCAGAAAGAAAATCTTTCCGAAGCAGGAGAAAGATAATTCAGATAATATACTCCCCAAAAGAAAGAGAGAGAGAAGAGAAACTGGAAAGGAGGAAGAGGAGAAGGAAGGGATAAAGGGGGAAAAACAAGGAAGAAAGGAGGGAAGGAAGGGAGGGAGGGAAGGAGGAAGGACTTTAGACTAATAGAGCTGGAAGTCTCTATTAGTCTCTAAGAGAAGATATCTAACCTTAACCTAAGGCTGAGAAAATTGAATCCCAAAGCAGGACAGTAACTTTGCTAAGACTGAATCTAGTTAGTGGATGAGTTTCTAGTTATTATAGAATCAATGGTCTCTTCTTTATGATTAGTGGTATTTATCTTCATCTGTTGTGTGGGATTCACATTATATAAGTCCTAGTTCCTAAGTGTCCTACATAAATAATCTGGATTGAAAATGATCTAGATATATGAGGAGACAAGAGAATCCCATCTCCCCTATGTATGGAGTGGCTGAGAGGAAACATGTCAGTTATTTCCCTTTAAGATTCCTAGGAATGAATAGGGGTTGGGAGAAGGAGGAACTACAAGGATATTAGACAACTTGATTTCTCACCTGGGTTTAGGAGGAAAACCAGGATAACTGATTGATGAAAAGAAGTCCTCCCATGATACACAACCCCCAAATTCCAATTTTATGAGACAGTAATGTAACAGTTTCCTCTCTTCTACAGAAGGGCAGGTAACATCATAAAATGAATAGTCAGTAACTTCCTGATCTACAAACGACCACAATGAAATTATTTGGTGAGATCAAATACCTGCTCAACAATTAGAAAAGCAAAATTGATATAGCCACTATGGAGAACAACATGGACGTTCCTTAAAAAACTAAAAACAGAATTACCATATGACCCATCAATCCAACTACTGGGCATATAACCAGAGAAAACCATACTTCAAAAAGACACATGTGCCCCAATGTTCACTGCAGCACTATTTACAATAGCCAGGTCATGGAAGCAACCTAAATGTCCATCGACAGATGAATGGATAAAGAAGATGTGGTACATATGTACAATGGAATATTACCCAGCCATTAAAAGGAACGAAATTGGGTCATTTGTAGAGACGTGGATGGACCTAGAGACTGTCATACAGAGTGGAGTAAGCCAGAAAGAGAAAAACAAATATCATATATTAACACATATATGGGAAATGTAGAAAAATGGTGCAGATGAACCAATCTGCAAGGCAGAAACAGAGACACAGATGTAGAGAACAAACGTATGGACACCAAGCGGGGGAAGTGGTGGGGGGGCGTGGCAGGATGAATTGGGAGGTTGGGATTGACATGTATACAATAATATGTATAAAATAGGTAAGTAATAAGAACCTGCTGTATAAAAAAATAAAATAAAATTCAGAAAAAAGAAAGAAAAGCAAAATTGGCAGATTTCATTAAAACTGTCACACTTAACATATGTTACATGTTCTCAAATATAAGAATCCTCAATATTTTCTTAAAAAATTAGATTTGTTTCCAGTATGAAAATGCTTTTCATATTGCTACTGATCTGTAGTTGCACCTGAAATCCACGCTTCACATCAAAACCTTTCTAATCCACATTTAAACTGCATATGAAACATAGAACTGCATATGAAAATTTTAGTGAATAACTGTTATTTCTGGTATTGCAAATAACTTTTATAAGTTACCAAACATTTAATGTCATCTTCTTCAGTGCTTTTCACCTGGGAGGCAATTGACAAACACTGGTGTTAACGATGTTATTATAACTGCATATTGAATACCTGTGATGGTTAATTTTAGGTGTCACCTTGACTGGCCACAGGGTGCCCAGATTCAACACTGTTTCCATGAAGGTGCTTACAGATCAAATCAGCATTTGAATCAGTGGATTCAGTAAAGTAGATCACTTAGCCAACATGAGGAGGCATCGTCCAATCCACTGAGGGAAGACAGAGGAAGGAGGAATTCTCCCCTCCCCCACCCAACCCCAGCCTCACTGCTCAGGTGTGTCATCTCACCTCCTTCTGCTCTCAGACTGGGATTCACACCATCGGCTCCCCTGGTTCTCAGGCCTTTGGACTCAGACTGGATTATACTACCAGCTTTCCAGAGTCCCCAGCTTGCAGACAGCAGACTGTGGAAATTCTCAGCTGCCACATCATGTGAGCCAATCAATTCCTCAAAATAAATACCTTCTGATGTATATTCATCCTATATATCTTATAAGTTCTGTTTCTCTGGAGGACCCTGACTAATACAATGCCAAAAATCAGGCTTCATTAAATCACATATCTTTTAATGGTTGTACAAATTGTTATTAACATCGCAAATAGTCTTTATTGTGGTTTAATTCTGTTTTGATACATGTAATTAAGTGACTGTAATATCCTGTTTCATTTTCCCTTAAATAATCAAATATATTAATTTCCTTCCTATGTCATTGTATTTTGACTGAAGAGGTATACATCTTCTCATTCTATAGATACATATCATAGTGTCCCCCATATAACATAACATAATTTATGAACTCAACCTTTAAATCAGGTAGATTCCACCCAAAACATGATCCTAGTATATTTTTCAATATAATGCAACACATACTTCAGTGAAAGTATAAAAGTATACTGGATGAATATTGATAAACCTTGAAAGAGCATTAAACGATACTAATAATATAAGCAGAGATAAATTTCAGCAAAGCTGAGCTTGAGCTATTCATAAAATATATTCTACTTTCCTGACAATTTCCATTTGTAAGCCAGATATTTTCCCAGCCGAAGTTACATTTGGTGAAAAAAAGTAACTTCATGATGATTAGAATTATTGCATGGTGATAGTATATTACTATAAAAACTTTTGCCCAGTTTGTATTAATGGAAATACAAAAATACATGATTATGGACCATCACACCCTAAAACTATGGAAACACCATCATCCAGATAATATGCATGTTACTTAGAAGTTCAAGGTACAAATAATTCCAGAAGCCAGCTATGGAAAAAATATAAAAGTTCTAATAACTATAATACCACTTTTAAACCACTAGTATATTTTAGTATTGCAACAAGGAATATTTATAGCAAGTTATAAATTATTAAGGCTTTACAAAGAACTTCCTTTAAATATATTATCCATAAGAATTCTAAATTTGTACAAGGTGCCCAGTTCCCAGGAAAAAGCAAACAAAACGGTGTTAAAGTTGAAGAAGGGCGAAAACACCTACAGTCTCCACTTTGCAAGGGCTAGAGATATGTTTACTCTATAGTTAGCAAAGAGCAAACAAGGCCCTTTTAAAAGTATTTACTTGGAGCCACAGAATGTCTGGTCTTGGGTGGTTGCTTTCTGTTAGTCTTTTAATTTTCCAGAAGTTGCTTCTCCATATGGATTTTTGTAGCTATCATCATAAAGTTGCCACCCAAACTCATTTTATACTTAAAATTAAGAAAAGAAGAAGATGGAAGAGGAGAGGGAGGAGGAAGAGGCTGGACAGAAGCAGAACAATATTTCTATGATCTTCTGTTTGGCCCATTGTGAGCAGGATCTCCAGGCTGCACTGTTACTTTTGTACACCTACAAATTAAACCACCAGAGGGAGCTTCTGCGTTTCAGTCCTATTCTTTTTTTTTTTTTTTTTTTTTTGCGGTACGCGGGCCTCTCACTGCTGTGGCCTCTCCTGTTGCGGAGCACAGGCTCCGGACGCGCAGGCTCAGCGGCCATGGCTCAGGGGCCCAGCCGCTCCGCGGCATGTGGGATCTTCCTGGACCGGGGCACAAACCTGTGTCCCCTGCATGGGCAGGCGGACTCTCAACCACTGCGCCACCAGGGAAGCCCTTCAGTCCTATTCTTAATCATTAATTAAACTTATTGTATGGACACATTTTAAATCACTTAGTTCAGGCCGTGCAGAGAAAAATACAACTTGTAGACCAAAGCGACAAATACCTAGATACATGAGATCCCTATAAAAATCCAGTCTTCTATGGAAAACTACTAGACTGAGAGTACACTACCAATTCGGTTAAATGAGAAAAGGAAAACCAACTCAGAATTGTGGATTAATTTGTCCTAACCGAGCTGTCTTGGAGTCAGGAAGAGGAAGAGACTGAAAATTGACCATGATAGTCAATTATTTCCCCTTTCTCTTTCCTTTCCTTCTTTACTTCCTCCCTCCCTCCGTCCTTTCTTCCTTTTTTCCTTCCTTCCACTTACAAGGGCACATTAGTTTAGAAAGTTCCCAGGACTGAAAGTCAAACACGTGCATTTTAGTCCTTATTTAGCTACAGATTGCAATGACAATAAACTGAGTATCTATTGTGTGTAGGGCATGATTCTAAGAGCTGGGAATAAAGTGATAAACTTTCTCCCAAGATGCTTACATTCTAGCAGGGGAAACTGAAAATAAGTCATTAGATTACTTTTGGGTCTTGATGAATGTTATTCAGTTAAAAATGGATATTTGCCAGACTGATGGGATAGAATGAGGATGGACAGCTTCAACTAGGTGGTCAAGAAAGACCTTTAAAAAGTAGTATTTGGGGCTTCCCCGGTGGCGCAGTGGTTGCGAGTCCGCCTGCCGATGCAGGGGACACGGGTTCGTGCCCCGGTCCGGGAGGATCCCACATGCCGCGGAGCGGCTGGGCCCGTGAGCCATGGCTGCTGAGCCTGCGCGTCCGGAGCCTGTGCTCTGCAACGGGAGAGGCCACAACAGTGAGAGGCCCGCATACCACACACACACACACAAAAAGTAGTATTTGAATTATGCTCTGAAGTGAGGTAAAGAGGCAGCCATGGAGAGATGGCAGGGAAGAGCTTCATATAGAGAGAGAACAGTAATTAAAATAGCCCTGGGAAGAGAAGAATGGGAGGCTGCTGCAATTGAAAAATACATTATAGTAGAGGGGAGTAAAGAGAAAGAGAGCAGAGGTAGGCTGGCCAGATGATATGGTTTCACATACCACATAGTCTGCCAAAGGGTAAGTTTGTATTGTACGTGGGTGTTGAAGTCAATGGAGAGTTTGGAGCTTAATGATAATCCAGTCTGTTTTGTTTTAAAA
Organism: Phocoena phocoena; assembly: GCF_963924675.1. Taxonomy (NCBI): domain Eukaryota; kingdom Metazoa; phylum Chordata; class Mammalia; order Artiodactyla; family Phocoenidae; genus Phocoena; species Phocoena phocoena. The sequence goes on along the minus strand of NC_089236.1, from coordinate 62,782,984 downwards.
ATATCACACTGGATGTTGGTTGGAGAGAAGTCTGAGCGAGATGTAAAAAAGTAATAGACAAGATGGAAACAGTGAATCCAGATGTAAAGTTTGGGGTATGGTTCAGGGTGTGATGCTGCCTTTGCTGAGGATGGTCTATGAGGACTGAGATCGAGTTGACGGTGGAGACAGCAGGACTTGAGGATAGACTGAACATAGCAAGTGAAGAACCAGTGGATTCGAGAATGACTTCTAGTACTTTTTGGCTGAAGCATCTGGGCAAATGGAGATAGAGAAGAATGGATTTGGGGAGAAAATGAAAAGACTCTTTGGGATATGTTTGGCTTTCTAAGACTATTATTCGTCCAAGAGGAGCTGCCCAATAGGCTATTAGTTATATGAGCTGAAAACTCAAGGGTGAGATCAAGGGCAAGATGTATAAATGTGGCGGTCAACAGCATGTACTTGGGATGAGTAAAGATGGAGGAGGGGGCTGAAGACCGATTCCTGGGGCATGACAACATTTGCTGGTGGAGCCAAACAGAAGTTGAAAGAGACTCTGAGAAGTTCCCGGACAAGTTGGAGGAATCCCAGGAGAGTGGGCTATCGGAAAATACAAATGAAGTATTTTTTTTAAAGCACAAGTGATCAGATATGTTCAAAGTGACTGATGGAAATTAACCACTGGATCTTATGAGAAAAAGACCATTGGTGATTTGTGAAATGTGTGGTTTTTATGGAGAATTGTGGTAGAATGCATAGTCTTCGAGGGGAGAATAAGAGATAAAAAAGAAAGAAAGCAGAGACTGTGAAAATACACCAATTTTCCATGGAGTTTTGTAGCAAAGGCGAGTAGATTTATGGGATACAGCCTAGAAAGGCATGGAGTCAAGTACATGTTTTGTTTTCTTTTGTTCTGTTTTATTTTGTTTTGTGTTGTTTTGTTTTGTTTTAGGACAGTAGCTTTTACAACATGATTGCATGTTTAATGGCAGAGACCCCATTTCAGATAATTTGATCCTAAATAGCTCTATTTCAAAACAAGTGAGTTATTTTTCAAAGTGTGTGAGTGCCAGGGAGACATGTAGTTTAAACAAATAACCTGAACTTGGAGTGCCTTTACTTCTGCAATTATCCATAGCTGCTTAGAATTGTGTTCACATGCACGGGAGGCGCTAGATCATAGAATGTAGATTGGGCAAGGAGAGAAATAAGGGGGGAAATGGGAGAGGAGAGTAAACATGTTGAACATTTCCAGAACACAAAATAATTTTTGGATTAGAAATACAAGAGTAAGAGAACTGCAGTGGTAGGAAATGATGACCATAATGTGAGAATTGCAGATTTCAGAGATGGTGCCAGAACTAGTGATAGGTTTGGGAAGGTGGGAGTGATTAGGGATACGGTCAGATTACAAGATATGCAGGTTGGACTAATTTTTTTTTTAATTTTTATTGGAGTATAGTTGCTTTACAATGTTGTGTTAGTTTCTGCTGTACAGCAAAGTGAATCAGTAATACATATACATATATCCCCTCTTTTTTTGGATTTCCTTTCCAGTTAGGTCACCACAGAGCACTGAGTAGAGTTCCCTGTGCTATATAGTAGGTTCTCGTTAGTTACCTATTTTATACATAGTAGTGTATACATGTCAATTCCAATCTCCCAATTCATCCCACCCTTTCTCTCCTCCTTGGTATCCATAAGTTTGTTCTCTACATCTGTGTCTCTATTTCTGCTTTGCGAACAAGTTTTCACCTGTACCATTTTTCTAGATTCCACATAAAAGAGATATTATACAATATTCGTTTTTCTCTTTCTGACTTACTTCACTCTCTGTATAACAGTCTCTAACTCCATCCACATCTAGGCAAATGGCTCAATTTCGTTCCTTTTTAATGGCTGAATAATATTCCATTGTATATGTGTGTGTGTGTGTGTGTGTGTGTGTGTGTGTGTGTGTGTGTATATATATATATACACCACATCTTCTTTATCCATTCCTCTGTCAGTGGGCATTTAGGTTGCTTCCATATCCTGGCTATTGTAAATAGAGCTGCAATGAACACTGGGGTGCATGTGTTTTCGAATTATGGTTTTCTCCAGGTATACACCCAGGAGTGGGATTACTGGGTCGTATGGTAGTTCTATTTTTAGTTTTGTAAGGAACCTCCATACTGTTCTCCATAGTGGCTGTACCAATTTATATTCCCACCAACAGTGTAGGAGGGTGCCCTCTTCTCCACACCCTCTCCAGCATTTATTGTTTGTAGATTTTTTGATGATGGCCATTCTGACTGGTGTGAGGTAATACCTCATTGTATCATAGTTTTGATCTGCATTTCTCTAGTAATTAGTGATGTTGAGCATCTTTTCATGTGTTTGTTGGCCATCTGTATGTCTTCTTTGAAGAAATGTCTATTTAGGTCTTCCACCCATTTTTTCATTGGGTTGTTTGTTTTTTTGATACTGAGCTGCATGAGCTGTTTGTATACTTTGGAAACTAATCCCTTGGCAGTTGCTTCATTTGCAAATATTGTATCCGATTCTGAGGGTTGTCTTTTCATCTTGTTTAAGGTTTCCTTTGCTGTGCAAATGTTTTTACATTTAATTAGGTCCCATTTGTTTATTTTTGTTTTTATTTCCATTACCCTGGGAGATGGGTCATGGACTAATGATCTTAGATAATCCAAGCGTTTTGAATTTCCAATGGTCACTGATGTAACTTGGGAAGAAAGGCATGATGGAGTTGATCCTGGAGTCAGAGCCACATACTGAATGACCTGGGAGTGGTTAGAGGGCTGGGACAGCTTGGAGCATCTGAGAAGGCTGACCACACCACCGGTGAAGGTCAGCAGGATGCTGATGTACTAGCATAATTGGCAATTGCGGGGTTTAGGAGAAAATTTACAATCTGACTTTAAGCAAATAACTTATAAGCTCTGTTCATCTTTTGACACTGGAAAAATATACATACTTAATTCACAGTGCAGCTGTGGGGATTTTGTAAACATCTCTAAATGTACGGATTTCTTTCTTTTTTCATTGCGTGAAGGAAGTTTTTATTGATAAGGGCAATAAAAACTAGAGCTAGAATGTATTTTGCTAATTTCTTATCTTCAAGGAGTTTATAATCTAATTAGGGAGGTAGGGTTTCCAATGATGAAACAAATTGATAAATACGTAAAGCTAACTTCAATATGATATAAACAATGTCTTAATAAGGTATAAACTATGTGTCAAAAGAATGTTATAAGCAGGGAGTTGTATAGGAGCCCAAAGAAAAATTACTAGGGACCAGAGGTACCCGGGAAGGTTTTAGACAAACCTTGAATCATTGATAGAAAGAAAAAAAAAAAGAGAGAGAGGAATTCTACCCTGAGGCTGAGGGGATGGAAATGAGAAAAAATTCTCAACAGTGGATATTAATTTGGTTATACTAAGCAAAGCTTGATTCAGTTACGTTTTTCAATATGATCTCTGGAGAAAAAAGTATTTTTTTCCTTCTGTGATCATTGGGCTTCGTGACATTTAAAACTCCTTGAGATATACAGTCTAATATTCTACAAACTACTAAGCTCTGTCACAAAAAGACGGCCAACCAGCCAGTACTACCTCAATACTGAGGTGGTGAGAAACCACAAGGGAGGAAAGAGAAGCAACTCAAAATCAAGTTGAAGAACAGAGGACATTGAAAGACTAAATAATATCCCTAGAGACAAAATCAAAACTTGACCATTTCATTTACCAAAGGGAGTGAGAATCCTACATTGTGAAAGTAAATATTTTTAAATGTAATTAGGTAAAGAATAAAATGGAGATACATCAATACGACCATATTTCCCTACTTTTTCAAAGCTGAAGATGTTTTAAAATGGCATCAGCTAGAGGTTTAAATGTTCACAGGCTGTATATAAAATAGATTACTAATAAGGACCTACTGTATAGCACAGGGAACTCTACTCAGTACACTGTAATGACCTATATGGGAAAAGAATCTTAAAAAAAGAGTGGATATATGTATATGTATAACTGATTCACTTTGCTGTACACCTGAAACTAACACAACAATGCAAATCAACTATACTCCAATAAAATTTTTTTTTTAAAAGTTCAACGGCTATTTATTCTGCTCTTGTCAGATCAGCTATTTATTCTGCTCTCGTCATGCTCTCTTGCATTTTCACTTCTCCTACCCTGCATTGGAAATTCTTTCCCCCGAGAATGGGCTTCCATTAGCTCTTCCTTGCATAGATGCAAGAGCTTCCTTACTGACTTTCTCTCTGATTCTCCTAGCTCTCTAATCCTTCTGCCCAGGCTCCCAGATTCATCTTCCTACAGCACCGTTTTGACCATATTGCTTCTCTGATCCAAAGCCTTTGATGGTTCCTCCCATTTCCTAATGAGTACAATCTAAAGCATTTCAAGTGAATTTACAGCAGAACCTCCAAATTTCCCAGCACTCCTCCACTTTAAACACTATAAGCTTTAGTTAAACTGTATCACTCATAGTCTCTAAATTTACCCTGTACTTTTCAGTCTTTGAACGTTTCTTCTTTTCTGCTTGTCTAAATGTTACCATCTTCCAAGGTTCACTTAAAATATCACTTGTGAAACTGTCACCCTTGAGCTCTCAACTTGAGGTTATTTGTCAACCTTGCAAGCATTTGGTTTGTACATCTCAATAGGATTTGTTCCGCCACAGCTTAGAGTACTGCAGAGAAATATTTTGCTTGTTTTTTTTCTGTTGTTCCTAATTGCTATCAAAGTCCCGACTCAGCCCCCCAAACAAAGCTAATACACATTTATGCAAATAAATTAGTAGTTTCTTCTCAACTACCTTATTTGTTGGAAATAGTCAAATGATAATTCTGGAGACAATTTAAATACCCCCCCCCATAAAGTACTCAAAGTATAACATTGTGTCTTCCTGTTTACCACACTGAGGCATTACAGGCTTTTCTACCTTTCTTATTTTTCATAGATACTGACCACCTATAACTAATACTCCATGTAACATTCAGACGTCAAAAAATTGCACTGTTAGAAAATTGTTAGAAAGGTACTTGAAAGAAACACTGCTGACTGGGAAAATAATTTCAATATATTTAAGAGACAAATGCTTATTATTCAGAAAAGTTAAAAAGACAAATGACCCAATGGAAAAAAGCAAATGGACAAAGGATATGAATACCTAAGTCACAGAAAAAAAATGCAAATAGCAAAAGTCATATGAAAGCTGATAACCTTAGCACTTATCTATGAAATTAAAAATACAATTTTCATCCACCCAACTAGAAGACATTTTAAAGATGGACAGTATCAGCTATTGGCAAAGGTGTTGGGAAGATGATCTCTTACATTGCTAGCGTGAGTATAAAACAGTACCTCCAACTCTTGTTGGAGGGGACCTGAGTGTTTTTATTAAGTTTTTAAGTCTACACTTTCTACCAGCCAGCAATTCTACTTAACTGTATCTCACCTAAAGAAACAATGACACTTAAGAACAAGGAGACTAATTGGGAGACTAATTGGGATTGGGAGACAAGATGATGGGTTCAATTCTGGATTCATGGGTTTTGAACAGTTTGGGACCATTCTGAGATGCTTAAGAGAACATTTATTTATTTATTTATTTGCGGTACGCAGGCCTCTCACTGTTGTGGCCTCTCCCGTTGCGGAGCACAGGCTCCGGACACGCAGGCTCAGCGGCCGTGGCTCACGGGCCCAGCCGCTCTGTGGCATGTGGGATCTTCCCGGACCGGGGCACGAATCAGCGTCCCCTGCATGGGCAGGCGGACTCTCAACCACTGCGCCACCAGGGAAGCCCCGAGAGCATTTATTTTTAATGATGAAAATTAGAAATTAATGTCCATCATTCTGTCATGATAATCACTACATAATCATAGTATATTATAATATAGAGTACTATGCAATGGTTAAAAGTGAAATATCAGGATATACTATGAGTTTAAAAAAACTGAAAAATGATAAGTAAAATAGGATACGATTGATGGCATTCAAATTAAAACATCACGTATTTCTGTTGTTACATTCATCTATGCATATAAATACATGTTAAATGTCTGGAAGACTACCTAACCAGTTTTTCCTAAGGGAAGGAAAGCAAATTGGCTGAGATCTAACCTTCTGCAGCATTCTCCTCAATTTTACAAACAAGCAGATATACACATATACACACATTTTATTCTTTTTTTGGTCTGATTTTACTAAATTAGAATTATATTGTATACATCCCTGCAAAGCTTTCTTTTGCAACTGAAATTTCATGAACATACCAGAAGTCACTAGCTGTATACAAATGCCAGTTTCATGCTTTCTAACTTAAGTATGTGTACATAGAGATACACACACATATACACGCTCATATACGTCATAAACGGGATCATAATGCTGCATTCTATTTTTTTTAATGCCATAGATTTTTCCTATTACTTTGTTTGCTTCTCCAACTCCCTCTCCCTTATTATGGCCACTCACATCTTTTCCTTCCCAGATCATCAGGTGAAGCAAATCATTTATCATCCCTTTCTATTGTTCTCCACATTCACATGCCCATGTACTCTGCACATATTCAAACATATATACATATACGTATGTATTTATAAATACAAAGATATTCCATGCAAAAATTGAATGCTTAATAAAAATAGGATCATACGTATTCCTATTCATTCCACTTTCTCAATCCCATGATATCACATAAAAATCCATTCACGTCTATTGATACAGCTTAAATTCATTATCTGTGATGCTTGCATAACCCTCCTTGGTGTGGCTGTATCCTAATTTATTCAACAGTCCACCATTGCGAATATTTGTTTGTTTCCAGTGCTGTGGTTAGAATGTCGCTGCAAATATTGATACAAACATCTCTGTACTATGTCTTTGAATACTACCAGTACTTTTATTTCAATACAATAGAGTCTCAAGAAATTGGACTTTGGGGTCAACATCTGTAGAAGAACTCCAAGGTAACCAAGGACAGAGGGGAGCTGCTAGTGACAGCATAAGACTGAGAGACGTTTGGAAGTCAGACATATGGAGTCTTGATGACCATGTTAAAGAGATTTGTCAGATCTACAATTATAGCGCTTTAAATCCTGAGTACAGGAGGTTGCAACTAAGTTTTTCAAGTGTTATTCTGGTGACCCTATAGATGGAGTGGGGCAGTAGTGGACATGAAGTGACTTAATGAGATTAGACTAATTAGGACACGTTTGCCTGCCATCACCCATGCAAGAAAATGGCTGGTGGTGGAGAGATTCAAACATATTTGAGATATGCTTAGGATGTGAAATCAATAGGAATCAGTACTGGAAGGTAAGTGTCAAGGACGATTCCTAGGTATATGGGTGGATGTACTGAGCCAGGGGATCCCAAAGACTAATCAGGATTGGGAGACAAGATGATGGGTTCAATTCTGGATTCATGGGTTTTGAACAGTTTGGGACCATTCTGAGAAAAAGTGTCAAGTGAAAACTATGTATATAGGTCTGGCGCTCAGAGATTGCCTTGGATATATACAAATAAGGTGGTAATTTAATCTGAGACATCAATTTCTAGGCTGATGTGACAAGGGTCTCCAAAGTGACTCTGGGAATAAACCACTTTTTATGTCGCAGAAACATGAAATCATCAGTGGTAGAGAATGTGAGATTAAAGAAAGGGAGAAAAGACATTACTGTTAACTACACTTCTTTTTATCCTGGGAACTGTGGCAAGTGGTGAAAAGGTAAAATGCTGAAAAGATGTGGATACTATCATCACCTGGTCACATCTGACTACCTAGGCATTAAAGGGAGTATTTTTAAATGGGGCACTGCTCTCTTACTTATTTCAAACTTTTCATAAATATAAAATTAATTTTATTTTAAAAAAACCCTCTTGCTTGTAGATTAAAGTGAATGCATGTGTTTTCTTTTATTTCCATTTATCCACCTTGTAATATTAATTTGGTTTCTTTTTTCCACTAATCTTAATATTTACTTCTCAGATGGTGGGTTATTAAAGTTCTAGGTAGGACTGTCCTTTGTCTCTTAATAGGGTATGACTTGTTCTGTAGGAAACATATTAGGAAACACCCGATATCCCTTTGTTCTAAGGCTAGTCAGCAGATGGTCATGCTGAGGAAAAACCAACAGCAAAGTCATAGGAAGCCAAACACTGGGGTGAAAGGATTCTATGCATTATCTTTTGGGCTGGGACTTAGCAGTGGGACTTTTATATATCCCAGTGTGGAAATAAGAATGCTCTATCAAGGACATTGATGATTGTGATGTATATTTTAATTGCATAGATTATATTATTTGTTGATAAACAAGTAACGAAAATATCACATTCTATTGGCATTCTATATTATGATTTTTTAATATATTTATGAAGCATTCATATCTTCATCCAAGCTAGTGAGGGAAAACCAAGCTGTCCCAATAGTATATATCTTTAAACTGGAAGTATAACATTGCTTTTGCTGTATGCTCTGAACTAGAGAATTCATCCTAATGGTCCTTGTGAATATGATAACTGTCGGTTTATAAAGATAAGGGAGTGAATAAAAATGATCAGTGTAAAGCTAGAAGACTAACATACAGGCAAAGGTATTTAACTCAGATCTGTTTACTCTCATCTCTCCATGGACATAGACCACTTTTACAAGGTCAAGAGAATGTTTAGTCTTCCATTTTCACCTTGCTGCACCTGGAAAGAATACTGAATTGTATTCTTTTGAATACAATACAATTTTGAATTGTATTCAAACTCATATAGAGTTCTCAAAGGCATTCATTTTCTGGACTGTGTTGCCAGAGCCCATGGTGAATTTTAGGGTGACCCTTCCGTGATGTGAGGGGATCCATCTGAGTGTCACATCTGCCAACAGTTTAGCTCTAAACTTAAACCTATCTGGCCAGATATTAGGCTACATTACCTTCAACTCCCCTCCAGTGTAATTTACTTGTGGCCAAAGCCACAAATACATCATAAACTTACCTCTGATCAGCATTTTCCAAAGGGTTTTTAGCAGAAACTCCATATCTGTCCAGGCAAACATGGCATCTTGTTTAAATATACATTGGAAATGCTCTCCTTAATCTAGTTAACGGATATTCTTAAACAGTAAGATTTATTAGAGCCTTTGATGCACTAATATGCATGGTGATAACCTGCAATGATCCCTAGGAGATCAATATTTTATATAGATTTCCCCCAAACTTAAGATCATACAACACTTTTTGAAACAGTGTCTACCGCTAACATCTAAAAGAACACTAGTGAACAGCAGAAAGCAGTTTTTAAAATGTCCTTATACGAACCATGAGGGATTCTGTAAACCAGAAATAAATAGTTCTAAAGGGCATCTAGGTTGGCAGCCTGCCTTAGTCTGGGTCCAGCTCCCTGAGCAGCTCTGGTTGTCCTAGCACCAAACAAATATGTGGAAATGCCCTAATGCCTGACGTTTGCCATCCTGGACTGAGAACTACAGGTGGAGGGCTTGGTGTAGGATCACTCACAGAAGTATGTGGAGTAACTTACGGGCATATCTATCAAGATTTGTTATTAATGTTTTTTATTTTTGCTTTGCCCCTTATTACCAATAGCCTAATTTGATAAATGGGATTTCTGACTGGGCTTAAGATAAATGCAGATATAACGTTAATGATGCCAGAGTATTTACCTATATAAAAGTTTAATGGAAGCGTTTTGTGCATTCATTAAAGAATCATAGATTATCACAATTGCCTTGCTGTGCTCTCACGGGAGATATGAAATGCTAGTAATTTAACATTCATTGAAAAATTATAAATGCTTGAAATTAGATCTAATTCAGTGCATTAATCAAGACGTTTCCACTGTGGAGTCTGGAGGTCATTTCAGGTCAATAAATATTGCCAGACACTTTAGCAGGCACTGAGGATAAAGAAATGAAAAAGACCCAGTGAATTCTCTGGAGGAGCTTCCAGTTTTTTTGGTAAAGTGGTCAGAGTAGAAGAATAATCCAGTCCACGAGGGGCTGAGGGGAAAGGGTGAGGTACTTTAATCTGAAACATGAATGCAATGAGGGCAGGTCAGGAGAAATAGGATGAAACTGCGGAAGGAGGAAGGGTGTTATCATGACCCAGAGGACCTTGCACACCATGCTAAGGAGTCTGGATTCTTTCATGTAGACACAAAGAAAGCAGAGGTGGAGCAGAGAGATCAATTTGGAGACAATTCCAACAGTCCCAACAATGCAGCAGAAAGGCCAGATTTACCATTGATCAACAGGTATTCATCAAAGAACTCAATGTGTCCATCAAGACTTAGACTCTAGAAATACTGTGATGAACACAATGGCTAGTCTCTGCCCTCTGGGCACATACAATTCAATATAAAACATCAGTGATAATTAAATAATTGCATGTATGCAAAATGCTGTAAAGGAAAAGATATGGCGTTACTAGAAGATAATAAAGAGCTACCTAACCTTTTCTACAGAGGCCAGGGAACGCTTCCCAGGGTTCGTAGCAGCTAAGATGAGACCAAAATGAGCAGCATCCCTATCATCAGGCAGATCAAGGTGCTGGGGAGCATGGCTGGGAAAGAGCCTGCTTCCAGAAAAATGTAAGTGACAGGAGTCGAGGCGAGGACTGTATGCTACAGGAGTGAAGACAACTCCAGCTTGGCTACAGCGAAGAAGGATTTGGGGGATTGACATGTACCCACTGCTATATTTAAAACAGATAACGAACAAGCACCTATGGTACAGCACAGGGAACTCTGCTCAGTATTCTGTAATAACCTAAATAGGAAAAGAACTGGAAAAGGAATAGATACATGTATATGTATAACTGAGTCACTTTGCTATACACCTGAAACTAACACAACATTGTTTTTTTGTTTGTTTGTTTTTTACATCTTTATTGGAGTATAATTGCTTTACAATGGTGTGTTAGTTTCTGCTTTATAACAAAGTGAATCAGTTATACATATACATATGTTCCCATATCTCTTCCCTCTTGCGTCTCCCTCCCTCCCACCCTCCGTATCCCACCCCTCTAGGTGGTCACAAAGCACCAAGATGACCCAGCAATCCCACTTCTGGGCATATACCCTGAGAAAACCATAATTCAAAAAGAGTCATGTACCAAAATGTTCAGTGTAGCTCTATTTACAATAGCCAGGAGATGGAAACAACCTAAGTGTCCATCATCAGATGAATGGATAAAGAAGATGTGGCACATATATACAATGGAATATTACTCAGCCATAAAAAAAGGAAATTGAACTATTTGTAATGAGGTGGATGGACCTAGAGTCTGTCATACAGAGTGAAGTAAGTCAGAAAGAGAAAGACAAACACCATATGCTAACACATATATATGGAATTTAAGGAAAAAAATGTCATGAAGAACCTAGGAGTAAGACAGGAATAAGGACACAGACCTACTAGAGAATGGACTTGAGGTTATGGGGAGGGGGAAGGGTAAGCTGTGACAAAGCAAGAGAGTGGCATGGACATATATACACTACCAAACGTAAGGTAGATAGCTAGTGGGAAGCAGCCGCATAGCACAGGGAGATCAGCTCGGTGCTTTGTGACCGCCTGGAGGGGTGGGATAGGGAGGGTGAGAGGGAGGGAGACGCAAGAGGGAAGAGATATGGGAACATATGTATATGTATAACTGATTCACTTTGTTATAAAGCAGAAACTAACACACCATTGTAAAGCAATTATACTCCAATAAAGATGTTTAAAAAAAAAAAAAAAGCACGGAGCTGATCTCCCTATGCTATGCGGCCGCTTCCCACTAGCTATCTATTTCACGTTTGGTAGTGTGTATATGTCCATGCCACTCTCTCGCTTTGTCACAGCTTACCCTTCCCCCTCCCCAAATCCTCAAGTCCATTCTCTAGTAGGTCTGTAACACGACATTGTTAATCAATTATACTCCAATATAAAATAAAAAATTTTTAAAAAAGAGTGGTTCAAGATGAGGGTAAAGTGGTGGTAAAGGTCAGATATGCAAAGCATTAAAGGTCAATTTAAAGGCTTTCAGATTCTATTCTAAGGTTAATAGGAAGCTACTGAAAGATTTTACATATAATATAGTTTATATTTTGGAAAAAATTATCCTGACTTCTGTCTGGAGAATAGACTTGAGATGCTAACAAGGTTATGGAAAAATGAATTAGTTCACTGTAAGTTCTAACAGGGCAGCTGCAGGCCCAGTTGGTATAAACTCAGTGTCTAGCGGTGCCTGGTACACTGAAAGACGCAACATACATCTGTTGCATGTTCAGATAAATGAACAAGATTATCCACCATTTTTATCCATTTTTATCTGACCCAAACTTTTCTTGAATGAGAAAAACAGCTTTTCAAGGTCTAAAAGTTTACCGTCTATGGGGAAAACACCTTTACTATAAGGACAGACATCTTTTTTCTCGGAAGGACCTTGAAGCGTTCACGATAAAATGTCTGAAAACATTTTTAGTGTGTCATTTGGATGACAAGTGAAAAGAATCATTGTTCCTCTGAGTTCCCAAAGCCTCAAGAAGCATAGGCGAATCAGAAGAACAAATGTATAAATGGAAATTATTCACTGGAATATACTGGTTTTCAATCTGTATGAGTCAATTTTCAAAATTATATATTATGACTTTTTATAACAGTTTTATTGTTATATAATTCATGTACCATAAAGTGCACTCTTTTGAAATGCACAACTCAGTGAATTTTACTATATTAACAGAGATGTGCAACCATCACTGCTATGTAATTTTACAATATTTTATCACTCTCCCCTGCAAAAATCCTATATGCATTAGCAGTAATTCTTTATTCTCTCACCCCTGGTAGTCACTAATCTACTTTCTACCTCAGTGAATTTGCTATTCTAAATATTTCACATAATTAGAATCACATAATATGTGGTCTTCTGTGACTAACTTATTTCACATAGCGTATTTTCAAGGTTCAATCACTGTAGCCTAAGTCACACTGTAGCATGTATCAGTACTGCATTCTTCCTTACTGCCAAATAGCATTCCGTCGTACAGTTATAAAACATGTTATTCATCCAGTTCTCAGTTGGTGAACATTTAGGTCATTTCCACCTTTTGGCTCATGAATAAAGCTGCCACGAATATCCATATATAAGTTTTTTGCGAACATACGTATTCAATTCCCTTGGTTATATACTTCGGCATGAAATTGCTGGGTCATATGATAACTCTATGTTTAGCATTATGAGGAACTGTCAAACTGGTTTCCAAAGTGGCTGCATCATTTTACAATCCCTCCAGCAACGTGTGAGTGTCCAAATTTCTCCACAGCATTAACAACACTTGTTATTGTCTATCATTTACATTAGAGCCATCCTAGGGGGTGTGAAGTGTAACTGTCTCCTTATGATTTTGATTTGCATGTCCTTAGTGACTAATGATGACAACATGTTTTTGTATGTTTATTAGCCATTTATATACCTTCTTCGGAGAACGTCTCTTTAAACCCTTTGCCCATTTTTATTAGGTTACTTTTTATTGATGTGTTGTCTAATTACATGAATTAGTGCCTCCACTTAAACATTTAACTCGGAGAGTGTAATACATGACAGGGATGTCTTATTCCTGATTTTAAAACAAATGCTTCCAGAAGTTCCATTGTGCTCTTGGAACTATATAATAGTTCTAACATTTTTTAGTTTTCTGTTTCCATTATGTGTTAGCTTTCATTTGAATGTATATTTCCATTATGTTTGTATCTTACTTCCTGGCTACGTGTATGTCAATACTATTTGGCATATTCCTAAAAGACATTCAGTATGAAGTGCATCCTTTATTATGATAACATATACTTCATTTCTTATCTGTTTGATTTTTCTTTTTTGTTTTCTGTTTTCACTGCTGTCCTCCATTCATCCTCTGGGAATACCCACTCCAACTCTCTATTGACCTGTTTAAGTTAGCGGACCCCACATATGGCTCCAGGGTGGGAAAATGACCCAAGGGTGTCCAGCCAGAGTATGAGCAGATAGTTCAGAGAGATGAATGGGCTCAAAATCAAAGCAAGGAGCAAGCATATAAGAGGTTTTGATCCATGGGAAGTAAGTTCTGTTTTTATTCTTGCTAAACTACACAAGGATGAGCCTAGAGATTGTATAGCCTACCTTGTTAGCACTCGGGAATGGTCTTCCTGAGAAACAAACCAAGAAGTAGAGAAGCATGTTAATAACATTCATGAGGAAATAGATCAAGTCAGATCTTCAGCTACCTGTACCTTTTTACCTTTTGTCATGTGACTTAAAAATTACCCCCCCTCAGGAAGGTTTAAATGAGTTTGATTTCCTGTCACTTCCAAAGAATCCCATCCATTATAACAACTTTTCTAGAACCTTTTTTTCTCAATGTGAGAGGTCACAGTATAATTTTCAAAAAGATAAAAAATGTGACTCTAAAACTAACATATGGGGACTTCCCTAATGGTGAAGTGGTTAAGAATCTGCCTGCCAATGCAGGGGACACAGGTTTGAGCCCTGGTCCGGGAAGATCCCACAGGCCATGGAGCAACTAAGCCCATGCGCCACAACTACTGAGCCCGTGCACCACAACTACTGAGACTGTGTGCCACAACTACTGAAGCCTGCCTGCCTAGAGCCAGTGCTCCACAACAAGAGAAGCCACCGCAATGAGGAGCCTGCGCACTGCAACGAAGAGTAGCCGCCGTTCGCCACAACTAGAGAAAGTCTGTGCGCAGCAATGAAGACCCAATGAAGAAAGAAAGAAAGAGAGAGAGAGAGGGAGGGAGGGAGGGAGGGAGGGAGGGAGGAAGGAAAGAAGGAAAGAAGGAAAGAAGGAAAGAAAAACTAACATATGACGAGCAGTTGTGAAATATTTGTTCAATTCCTTAATGAGGGAAAAACAGCCCAGTAAAGCTGCTTGACAGTATATACCAGTGTTATAGTCAGTGAAAGAAGGAACCCCAGAATATTATTCTAAAATGAGATGTAGAAGATGATTAATATTTTTCAGGTAAATAAAACAATAACTCTCCAGTTTGCTTTCTCTATCAGATGAAAATAACTTGTGATACAAAAGGACAAAAATTATTTGCAATGTATCGATCTTCCATAAAATAACATCTGACTCTACAGAGCATAGTAAGGTCCTTATACACAGAAATAGCACTGAGTAATGTTTGCCTTCTTTTCATTTTTTTGGATTATTTTTCCCCATACTTACTACTTTATTGACGGAAGCTATAACCACCTATCATTTGACAACATGGTGGATTTTTTTAGAATCCTTCTCTACCCAGTTCGAGGATAAAGGTTTCCTAACCCTAGATTAAAACCTGGAGGTCACCTTGAAATGCACAGTTCCTTGCGCAACAGTGATGTCTAGCATCAAGCATCTACTACTGTTTGATGTAATGAGGTGGGATCTTCTTCAAGTAAGACTATTCATATAGTACAGACAAATACAGCTCAAGGTCATTGATGAGTTTAGTATGTAGCCTAAAACTGACTCTCTCACACCCTACCATGCACTTTTCCTGGCTTTCTATTTTTATCACTATTTATATTTCCCTTGGGTAATTTTGACACCAAGAGGGTTCCGTCTACTTATTCTAGTCTCCAAATGAACACAGAGATAGCTGAAAATGGAGTAAGGAGAAGGCAAGCCTCAATTTTAAAAGGTAGGAGAGTCTACCTGTCTCTGCTGCTGAAGGGTTAGATGTCAGTCATCAACCCTTCTGGTCCACGCAGTCCCTGTGGGCTCAGACAGAGAAGAAAAGTGGAAGGAGAACAAAAGATCCCAGTTGGACTGCACATTCTTGAAATGTGAAGACTTTGAAAACTCCTATGATTTCTTCTTTAGTTGTTAAATGCGAAAACAGAGACGTGAGTCAAAACCCTACGCAGGGCCCATCATAAGGCCACTCACACACTTGGCCCCTACATACTCAAGGCGAGCCAGACACAAACCAAGGACACACGGAGAGTCAGAGTCTTCTCTGATCATCGTGGGCTGGGTTAGATCTCCAAAGCCACAGAATGAAAAGTTCATTGAAGAACAAGAGGATCAGTGGCCACTGTCGGGGGCCTGCAGCCCTTCACCATGGAGCTTCCCAAACAGAACAACTACAGACACAGAAAGACATTTCCCTGCTTAGTTCTTGGGGCAGCCAGAAAACACCTAGTATGGCCGGAGCTGTTGGCCATCCCCTCTGCCCTATGGAGCCTCGTCGGTACCCCAGCGTCATGTGATATGACCGCTGACATTGTGGGTTCAGATGTGGGGGGCACATCTTGAGAGGCACTGTTTTTCTTGTCACTTATACCACTTCCAGTGAGGAATGCTCTGCTTTCTATGCACCATGGACATTCTGGGCAGAATTCTCAGTGCAGGGCTGTATGATCTGTTATGGCCATAGGAACGTGGCAGCCTGCGCTGAGTCATCAGTGGCCTTGGGGGCCATGGGGAGCCCACTAATGGCTGTGATGCTCTGTGTGATACTGATCCTTGGAGACTCCATGCCCAGCAGTGGCAGTGCTGTCAAGGGAGCTTAGCACAGGCCCAGATCCCCAAGAAACGCTGTGAGCGATAATGGCTTTTATAGTCACAGTGAGGGTTTTGGGCTTAAAACTTTGTATTTCTATGCAAGGAGACACAAAAAACTGCCCACTGGAGTGTCTGTCCTTCTAGAGGAAAAATATCGAATTATTGAGAAATTTAGCTACTTTGGAAAGAGTCTGGAGACCTTAAATCAACCAGACTGGAAGCCAGTACTCTAAGACATGGGAAATGTAAAGACCATGAATAAAGAGCTGAGAAGCTACATCTCTTTACTTGGGCTTAAACCAAATACTTACAGAAAGCACAGAAAGGAGAAAAATCTACATGTTTACAAGTTCAGCTGCTGGCTGACATTATAAGCAAGATTAAATTTTTTAGGAAATGCATCAAAGCAAACGAAACAAGGTTACAACCAAAAAAGTCTTCAAAATCCATCAGAAGAATGGAGGACAGCTTCAGATAGCACTAACAGAGCCTTTGGAGGTAAATTCCAACCTTCAGAGAAGAATAAAGCTGCTTTCATAAAATCTCAAAAATGGAAGGGAAGAATGGGCAAAATTAATTTAGAAGGAAAAAAAAAACCTCTCATAAAACCTTGCCTTTGGATTTAGTTTTTAATAATAAAGAGAGTCTGATCAAGACCCTAAATGAACACTTGCTAGAGAGGAGATATTGGGCTGCTGTTCTGGGGAAGGACAACATGAAGTGTGGAAATGTGGAATTGCATATGTCAAAGGCATCAGAAAATGGAGACCTCTTAATTGGTGAAGACAAAAGATTGCTGATCTATAAGACTGAGTTAATACCAGTTTACAAACTCTCAAAGAAAAAAAAAAGACAGCAAATGTACACAAAATTACATGCAGAAGCTAAAATTATCAATGCACTTAAAAATTATCTGCATTAAAAATCAAAGCATTAAAAATCTCTAACCAAGAAAGTGTTGTTGCATTCAGAAAACACTCAGGCAAAAAGGGAGAGGCAAAAACTCCAACAGAAATATCGCATCCTTGTTGCACTTAAGGGAAAAAAACAATTTTTTATGTAGTATCCAATTTAGAGAGAATTTATACCATTTAAGGTAGAGGAGAGCTGTTCCAAACCAGCCAAAAATATCAGTGATGTATATGAACAGCTACACACTTTAAAACTTCAAGCAAAATTTATTTCAGAAAAATTAAAAAGAATCGCTGGTTATTATTAAAACCTTCTTATTTCCAGAAGACACAAGCTCATATTATGGGTGTAAGAGTTCTGTTAGCTCAGAGAAACCTCAACAACATAACAAAACAGAGGCATACATGATGCAAAAATTGAGAAAGAAATGTAAAGGTTCTGAAAACTATCCTTCCATTCCCAATTTCCTAAAAAGTATATTTGATAGAGTCTTGAGACTACAATCAGGAATCCTCCAGATTCCAGATCCCTGAGGAAGGAGAAGCATCTGGCTTTGACGGTGAGGGAATGAAAAAGTTCATGCCTGAAGTCTACCAGTTGTCAACCCCCAAGCTCCCTCCAGTGTGGCCGACTCCATCCTCGGTCAGCAGGTCCTCCAGGAGAGAAAGACAGAGCTGCGTGGTTAAAATCTTGATCTTAACAAGAAAGCATGTAAAGAAGAATTGAATAAAAAGGGAGTCAAAAGCCTACAAAGAAGAAGCTATCAGGCAAGGAGCATAGTAATAGCTTTCACATAGCTGATGTGTAAGATGTCCAAGATTGAGTCCCTATCTTCAACGCATTCCATTCTAGAGTACCAGGCAGGACAACTGAAGATGCAGACATTCATTCACCGTAAGGGTGAACTCTCCAACGACTAGAGCTGTCCACAAACCTGATGGACCATTATTCCCAGAGATCTGTGTCCAGCTTTCCCTTTATAAGGGCTTCAGGGCTTCGTAAGACATTGAATAATTTTTTTTCTTTCCCAGGAAATTAAGTAGAAATAAAGAATCATGATTATCAGTGCTTATTCTCAAGTAATTCATACCACAATCTTGCTCAGAAAGGTAAAATCACAAATTAATCATGCAATATTTTTAAAATCTTATAAAATATCTATCCTTAAATTATGCAAGCTTGTTATCCAATGTGCTCCTAAAAAAATTTAGACTTACCTCTCATATGAGGTACCTGGATCTTGATTGGTCCTCACCACTTCCAATCATTTCAAGAGAGGTTATCAAAGGGCCAAAGAGGACACCCGCTCCTCCCATGATCCACATGTGCAGGGAGCAAGTCTCCAAAAGATGAAGGATTTGGATCTAATCAGGCATGTAAAGAAAATTATTACCAGCTGGGGCTGAAAATATTATAGAAATATCTCAAGTTTTCGTAATGTTTGAGTAGAAAATCAATGGACAATAGGATTACCCTTTGACTTAACTCTAGTCAGAAAATTCTGTCTCATTCCACATCTGACACATCTGTGTCATTCCACATCTGACAGGGATTCCACATCCCTGTCACTATTTAGTATCCAGAATTAAGTGGATGAAAACCTTTCAAAGTGATCTCTATCTAGAATGATGAGTTGGACTGGATGACCTTCTCATAGCCTAATGAATCTTCCTTTTCTATTCTATTAGCTTATAGATTTTTCTATTTTCAGTTAGCCCATTTTCATTGGATTCTGTCTGAGCTTTTACTTTTGCTCTAGAAGCTTATGTCTTCCCCCTTCAATTGTTGCTAATTTAATTCTTATGCCTTTCCCTTTTCTCTTGTCAAGGCCCAGTCTTATTCCTCAAAAGAACCAGCTCATCTGAACAATATAATAATTACAAGTTCGACATTAGCCCAACCCATCAGTTAAACAAAAATTAGGCAAAGGTAAAAATGATATTTTGATGAAGATGTCATCAAGATATATCAAATGACATGATGAAGGTATTTTCAATGAAGTCTTGCCCACCTACTCATAAACTTTGTCCACAGGTAGCTGATTTATAAACTTTGGTCACAGCCCTTTATTCTCTGTTAACCAAGTACAAAAATATACATGAATGAAAACTCCTAAAAAAATAAACTTTGCTTCAGAAATAATGCATTGTTGGCTTTTTGTATATTGTTGGAAGAGGTCATCGAGAGGATATGACTGCCAGTTGACACGTGAGCGGGACCCAGAGATCAGAGGCTCCTTACCTGCCCCCACCCCCATCTTTGGAATGTATATACCACCCACCATTCCCACACTAGGGGCAATTTCAAGGACACAGACTTGAGAGAGTAATGTGTTGCCTTAACCTTATTTGTCCCATAGTCCCTATTATGTAAAATTGAATACAGAGTGATTTTTAGGAAAATATATACCACACTATGGAAGAAATAAAATAAAATTAGTGCTTTACCATAAATAACCCAGGCTATCATTTTAATTTTCCTTTCAATTTATATATAAAGATATCATTGAGATACCTAAAAACACATAATTAATTTATTAGGTTTTCATTTTACAGTTTCAGATAAATGTAGATGTATAGAGAAGCAGTGATCAAATATTAGTTATCACAACAATGTAGTTTAATTAGAGTGCATTAGTGTGTACAGCTCACCTTAAACTCAATCTTGAAAGGTATGAAAATTGAAGTACATAGCTATCCTAAAGTAATTTGGACGCAATCAGCTGAAACTGTACTAATAGTGCAAAGGTAAGAGATGTGGAAAGCTGATTTTTTATTTAAAAATACAGAGTGGGACTTTTATTGTTGGAAATTATACTTTGGAACCCAGTACAGACTTAAAAACAGAAACTTTCTGTAGCAGCAATTCCCATTATAGGAGGCTCCTCGTTTCCCTAGGAAGTTCCCTCTTCCCGAAGATACATAGAATGTACAGCTATTGTATACACAGAGCCATTTTAGAAACTAGCTGAGAAACCCCTGCACATCAAGCAAATGAGAAAATACCCACATGGAAACAGGTAGCACAGGCTAGAGGGAACCCTCAACTCCCAGCTGTAGAAACACAGCATACCAAAACTTAGGAGATGCAGCAAAAGCAGGAAAGTTTATACTGATAAACACCTACATTAAGGAAAAAGAAAGATCTGAGATAAACAACCTAACTTTATACCTCAAGGAACTAGAAAAAGAAGAACAAATTAAGCCCAACATTACCAGAAGGAAGGAAATAACAAAGATCAGAGCAGAAATAAATGAAACAGAGACCAGAAAAAAACAATAGAAAATATCAACAAAACTGAGAGCTCGTTTTTGAAAAGGTAGAAAAAGGACTAATCTTTAGCTAGAGTAAGAAAAAAATGAGAGAAGACTCAGGTAAATTAAATTATAAACGAAAGAGGAGATATTACAACTGACACTACAGAAATACAAAGGATCATAAGAGACTACAATTTATAATAATAGGCCAAGAAATTGGATAACCTGGAAGAAATGGATAAATTCCTAGAAACATATATCCTGCCAAGACTGAGACATTAAAAAACAGAAAATCTGAACAGCACCAATAATGAATAAGGAGATTTAATCAGTAATTAAAAAAAAAAATTTTTTTAAACCTCTCGACAAAGTAAAGCCCAGGACTAGATGGTTTCACTACTGAATTCTTCCAAATATTTAAAGAAGAATTTTATTTTGTCAACTAGATCTCAATAAAGCTGAAAAAACCTTTTTATTTCTAAAATTGTATAGAATCAACATTCAGATGAGTTTCTTGGTAACATTTGTTCCATTTAGAAGAGGTTGAAACATTGGAATTAACCCAGATCCTGCATTCTTGTTTCTTTAATAAGTTAAAGCATTCAATTATATTAATAACTAATATTCTAAATTTAATTAATAGCAGATATAATTTTTTTAAATATCAAGTTTTTATTTACAAAATGAATAATTTCCTACCAAGAAATCATTCAATCCTTTAAATCATTTCCTACTAAAAAATCAATCATTCAATCATTTCCTCACAAAGGAATTACTGTTATCAAATAATTAGCAATTAATATCCATTAATATTAAAACACATTGTTGACTTCTAAATAATATTTTATAAAAATTCCAGTTTTGGGGTTTCCCTGGTGGTGCAATGGTTAAGAATCCGCCTGCCAATGCAGGTGTCACAGGTTCGAGCCCTGGTCTGGGAAGATCCCACATGCCGCGGAGCAAGTAAGCCCGCGCACCACAACTACTGAGCCTGCACTCTAGAGCCCGCGAGCCACAACTACTGAACTCCGCGCGCCTAGAGCCCGTGCTCCGCAACAAGAGAAGCCACCGTGATGAGAAGCCCACGCACCACAATGAAGAGTAGCCCTCGCTCGCCACAACTAAAAGAAAGCCCACGCGCAGCACCGAGGACCCAACACAGCCAAAAATAAAATAAATAAATATATTTAAATAAATAAAAATCCCAGTTTTTTCTTCTCCTTCAAGGAACATCTTTACAATTATCCGCTTACGTTAAATGCCCGTTTAAAATATTTTTTGAATTCTATACCACAGTAAGAAAGAGGTGTTCACATTGAAAGCATTTAAAACACCAGAGAAATCAATGAAGTATTTATAAAGAACATATGTACTAATAATTAGTAGGCTTTAAACAGTTACCACGTATAAGACACTAACCGAAGCTCATTTTATTCTCACAAGAACTCTATGATGTAGGTACTGTTTGTTATTGCCCCATTTCACTGAAGAGGAAACTCAAGAAAGATTAGATAATCAAGTTCCCAAACTCACAGCTAGTAAGTGGTAGAGACAGATGGGAAATCCAGTCTGAGAGTAGAGTCTGTGCTTTTAATCTCCATACTTTGATGGCCTCTGTTAATGCTTTACTAGATTTTTGTCTTAATCCCCAGAACGATTATAAATTTTAAGTGCTCTCTTATAAATTAGATTTTGTTTCTTTAATGGTTTACCAAATAGATATTTGGTAATTTTTTATACCAAAAAAGATATTTTTAATTTTTTTTTAAATATGATATTTATATCATATTTATAATTCTCTCAGGAAGATATTTATAATTTTCTCAGGAAACTGAGAATTTTTTTTTCCAGTTGAAATGCATCCCACGGAAGTATGATACATCAGGTACCCCTATGGATTTCTTAAAGTGGCTGTACGTATTTACTGAGGTACTAGATCTCAGAGATTGCTTTGGGAATGTGAGAAAGTCATTATTTGCTGGCTCACCAGTAATTTATTTTGAATTTATTAAATTCATTGATGTGTGAACTGGTTATCAAAGCTTGATAAACAGCCTATAAATCACTTTGAAGTTGGCAGAAATAAATATAATGAGCCAATTTTCAAGGAATTTAAAGTCAGTTTCTCCTCTGTCACCATAAGTTAAAAAGAAAGTCTCAGTTGTTTTATTTGGAAAAGAATCTACAATTTATTAGTAATAATTGATGTTTTTCAAGATAGTTAAGGACCATTTATTAAATGAAATAGAATTATTTGCTTAAAGAAAAGAATGCTCTTTGAAAATCCACCAAGGAGTTTCATATGACAAAAATGTTGTTAAAAATTTATTTATAGAACGCAAGCATGATGATGATTCTAATGATTTATAATACTAAAGTTACCTGCTTCACCGAGGTTTGCTCAGGGCTGGTCCCAGAATATGGAAAGAATAAAGCAAGCTTCTCAGGTACCAAGTACCTACGAATGTCAGAGCCTTACCTTGTGTCACTTAAGCCATCACTTCCTTCTTCACACAGGACAAAACAGACTCAGAGGGTTTTAGTAGCTTGTTCAGACCACATGACTAATGAGTAGGAAACTCAGGAGTTGAAACATGTCTATCTAACTACAAACCTGTGTTAGTTTAGCCTTTGGAATAGAAAAAGTAGATATTTTTCTATGTGATAAATTTTAAGGATACAGAAAGGCCCTCCTGGGGTATCCCTGGTGACGCAGCGGTTGAGAGTCCACCTGCCAATGCAGGGGAAACGGGTTCATACCCCGGTCCGGGAAGATCCCACATGCCGCAGAGCAGCTGGGCCCGTGAGCCATGGCCGCTGGGTCTGCGCGTCCAGAGCCTGTGCTCCGCAACGGGAGAGGCCACAACAGTGAGAGGCCCGCGTACCACAAAAAAAAAAAAAATCATCACACCACGATTGTGCCAGATTCCGGAGAGTCTCTGAAGAAACACTTTTGAAACCTAAGATATCAAATTTTCATTTAATGACTATATAACTGGCATTTTCTATTTTAAAGCTGAATACTTTTGAAATGCCAACAATAACTACCCATTTTTGGAGTACCAGGCACCATACTAGGTAGTATGCCTACATGATTGCCTATCTTCCCAAAAAAGAATACTCCAAAAGTTATGTGTTACTATTTTCTTCTTATCAGTGAGGAAACTGAGGCTCAGAGAAGCTAAGGGACTTGAGAATTACTGGCAGACAGCAGAATCAAATCTATACTGGTCCTGATTTTAAAACTGAGCCCTCTCTACCTCACTGAACTAATCCTATAAGAAGACTTCTACTTAGAGGAGAAACTGGTATTTTAGCTAACCAAAATTTTGATGTAAGATGTAAACTATATTTAGAATTGAATATGATAACTCATGCATTCTCCTACTATCTCCTAAAGTATTAGCTTGTTAAGCTGCCATAATTTAAAGTACATGATGATGTGCTCATAATCCACACACTTTATGTAATATATAGCTAATTGCTGAGTTCTAAAAAATCAGTAAACACTGAGCGGCTGCTTACCTGTTCCAATAATTTCTGTCCATCAAGGTAAGCCTGCACCACAGCATCATTAACGAGCAGGTGGAAGTTCAGCAGCACGTGCTCAACGTCGTATGTCCCATGCATGGCATCCGACAGCTCTTCCAATGACAGGATGTACATATGCCAGTGTGGGTTAAGCTCTGCCATGTGTGCCAAGCAGCCTCGCACGACGTTGAGGCAGTATCCCATGCAAGGCTTACTGAGAGTCAGGCCTTGGCAGTGCGGGCAGTACTGCATCCTCAGGAGGGTCCTGCTGCACTCTTTGGAGAAGTGCAGATGGTCCGTGGTATTGATGACTTCAATGCCCAGATTCAGCGCCTGCAGAAATGTGCGACTGGGCAGCAGCGATCGCCCCATCTGCCCCAGTACTCTTTTGGGAATATCACCAAACGGACTAATGTCCCGGCGGGCCATCCGGATGCATTCTGAGTATTCCAGGGAACTGTCACCAGGGTTAATGAGATGATTGTAGACTAGAGGGAAAAGACTGTCAAAGAATCTGTTTACGAATTCTTCAGGATTAACATCCGCACCAAATAAATAGAGCCCTACATCAGTGAAGAACTCCTGGACGGAAGCAGCGGCCTCTAAGGCCATGTTCCTGTAGGTGTTGCCGAACAGTATGCTGGTGTAATTTTCTGCTCGTCTGATGAGAGTTTCAAGGGTTTCTGTAACAAAAGCAGAAGTAAAGGATGAAAAGGCTTAGTATTCACATTGACACTGTTCATCCATCTGCTCCAGACAGTAAATGAGCTTAATGCAGCAAAACTAACCTAAGAATCTAAATGGGAATGCTCAGCCTACTAAACCCAAGTTAGCTTCCCAAGGATAACGCCTGGCGGAAGGTGGGCACTACGCACGACACACACGTCTTATAGACATGTATTTCCTAGGATCAAACACAAAGAGTGCAGAAATCAAAAAGAAGTTACATGTACAGTAAATTCTTATTGATTTTATTCAGTCATTCATAACCTGCTAACGGTAGAAAAAAAATGTCACTAAGAGAACAATTTCCAATCATGAGTTCATTATTTATAAAAGACAATGACATTAAATATTTGACTCAACACTTACTGTATTTTTATGATTTCACTTTGTTCCTTTCTTTTTTTTTTTTCAGAATGAAAGCTAGTAGATTATAGACTAGTTACTACAAAGAGAGGTTAAATTCCCAAAGGGAAACCTGAGAATTGTCAGGCTTCCAGAATGTTCAAATTAAAAAGAAAATAAAACATTTCATGATTAAACCATCCTTAAAATTGTCAAACCTTGTTAAGCAGTGGGAAAATCATAAGTTGCATTAACTGATGAAAATAAGTAAGTGTGTGACCACCTTCTGAACTGTCTATCAGCTGTTGTTTTAATCATCTTATCTTCAAAGACTTTACTGTGGGATATTTCATTATCTTACTTCTATAATGAATGCTTCCAAATCAATTTCTCCACAGAAAGAACAGAGAATGATTTATCCACAAATTAAAGGAGGTTATAGTAATCAGCAAGTGAAAATTGTATTTCAAAATGATAGCTTTAGACAGCAGCCAACCACCTTGGATATCCTAGTAATTACATTTTATAATTAGCCTAAATATGATACTGGACTGTGCCGATATATAATTAATTATAAAATTCATCAACAAAATTATCTCCCGTAACCCCACTCTTGCAGTTATTTTAAATTAGGTTGTAAAAGACCACAAAATAATTCAGCAATCAAACCACTGAGTATATTATAAAAAGAAATGAACAGTAGAATAAAATGGAATGATAAAAGCAAAGTTGCAGGGAGAGCTACTAATGAAGTGAAACTGTGTCATGAATATGCCATAATGTCATAAAAACAAACAAACAAACAAAAAATTTCATGAAGAACACAGGCAGATAAAATACAATACCATGTATTCTGATTCTATTCCAAGACTGATTCCTCTTGAGTTCCCGGCTTTAGTGTGGTATTTCAAGGTGCATGCTATAGACTAAATGTCTGTGTCCCCCCAAAACTTCTTATGTGGAAACTTAATTTCCAACGTAATGGTATTTGGAAGTGGAGGCCTTTGGGAAGTGATTAGGTTGTGAGGGCAGAGCCCTCATGAATGGGATTAATGACCTTACAAAAGAGATCCCAGAGTATTCCCTTGCTAGTTTTGCCACACGGGGACACAGCCATCTGTGAACCAGGAAGTGGGCTCTCACCAGACATGGAATCTGCCGGTACCCTGATAAATTTCTGTTGTTTATAAATCACCCAGTCTACTGTATTCTGTTACAGCAGCTGGAACTAAGAAAGTGCCCCTACCCTACAATCAAAGGGAACAGCTTTAAAGGATGTTGCAACTCTATTGCAACACAGAGCACTCCAAACAAGATTGTTAACTAGGCAGGACTCCTGTGTTTACCCACACCTCTCCAGTGCCCACTAGAGAATAAGCTATGTACTATGTATTCAATGAAAGCGTGAAAGAATGGAATTAGTAGGGTGACTGAAGGCTTCAATTCAGGTTAGCTGCCCTGCCAAGTGAGACTGCATTAACACCAGGTTTCCCCAAATGGCCTGATTACCTGGGCTGTGTGGGGAAACTACACATCACTGGGTCTCTGCACCGGAGTTGCAACTCAGTAGATTTGTCTTGGTTCAGGAGCCTCTATGTGACAAGCAGCCCCAGTGATTCTTTCGATCTGGCCAGGTTTTGAAACACTGCAGTTGCAGGTAATCTGAGACACGTTCTCTATGCAAGCATTCCACCATGACAGTCTGACCCCAGAGCTGCAATTTCAGCCACTACGCTGTCTCCACAGACCAACGGGAGTGAGTGTGAAAAGGAAATTAAACCTTTGCAGTTGGAACTAAAATAAAACTGCTGAGACTATATTTTTTTCTTCAATAATACAGGCTCATTTTGTTTCTCAGCAATTTGTTTGTGGCTATGAATTGTGAAGTTGCAATGATTTTATTTACCAATAATGGTTGAATAGCAATGTTTGCAAACAATTTAGGGTTTTTTTTAAAGATAAGATAAGGACAGATTTAAAGAAACCCGTATATCACAGGCACTCTTACATGCTTTCCACCAGGTTTTCTAAGGCATGTGCTATAGCTGCATTTGTGTCATTGATATCTGCCATATGATTGATTCCCTGTACAGTTAATGTAGAATGCTTCCCTAGGCAATACAAGCGTTCCATCTGATTCCTGCCAACTCTAAATGATGTTCAAACACACAATTTTTTAAAAAAATTTTAAAGTAAAAAATAAAGTGTTTCTTTATAAATTCCATTCCCATTAAGTTATAATCTATAATGACTCAGGAATATATGGGATTTATCTTTTCAGATGCTATAACTAGTAGGTTTTGCAAGTTTATTTTACGAAAGCAATATTGAAAATATATTTAATATTTAGGAGCACCCATTCAAAATAAAAATGAGGAAAGTATTTCTAAATATTGTTATTTCTTTATAAGGCTGCTCTGCACTATTGTCAATAAACTAAGTTGACTACTGTTTGAGTTAATAATTAAAAAATAGATTTCTGAAAAGGTTTACAATTTTTTACCTCAGACTAGTTTTCCTCTGGTTTAGTTTTATTTTTTAAACAAAATAACTAAATAACTGGTAAAAATTAAAAAGTCAATTAAAGCAACATTTAAAAACTTTCCCTTAATATTGTATACATTAAAATTTTAGTTTTCTTAACGATATATTGATTTTACCACCCTTTGAATAAGAGATTGCACACTCCCAGATACCAACATCTGATTAAATACTGAACACAAATGGCTTTTAAAAATAGATTTATTCTACAACAGATTTTCACTATGCTATTAACCCATCACAATATAAGGATTTTTCTTTCAATCTGTGTTAAAATCTGATATTGACATATTCCAGTTAATTGAATTCCCTAAACATATGTTATGTGTTTTTGAATGTGTCTATTTGTGATTCTATCAATAAACATTTCTTAAATTCAGTCAATGGTGAGAACTGTTGTTCTATAATATATACATTTGATTCTTTAATGCTTAGGAATAAACATACTTTTATGAATCTTTGGGCCTAATAACTTCATAAATTTTAATATATAAACACATATCAGTAACTGAGCAATCTAGAAGCCAGCTAATTGGATAATTTTGTTAGTAATTTTTTCTAAAAAGTTCATAAAATCAGAAGTTGAATTTACTAAAATTAGTTGTTTGTATTAATTCTGAATTTGCTAACCTATCATTTTGTTCTCCTACTATGTTTACCACGAAGTTGAGTGCTTTCATTTTATGGAATTAACATTATGATTTTAACAAGAATTTAAACTTGTCAAAAGAATTGTCAAATGAACAAAATAGTTTGCAGTTCTGAAAAAAGAATAACTGACATACAAAACCAGCGTTTATAAATCCAAGGTAGATTGGGTGCTGAATAATTAATCAGATCTACTTAATTATTAAAGAGAAACTATACAGTTGCTTTGATTACAAAGTTTTAATAAATAAAAAATACCCCTTACTCAAGCTATACAAGTAATAGCTTTTTATTGATGTGCCTAAAATAGTAACATATATTTAGAATAAACATTTGTTAGGTTTGCTTAAGGAATTTAAGAAATAGCCTAGGAAAAATGATCTTTTTGTTGTTTTCCCATTGAGAATTTCAACAAGCTCTTCTTTTCAGTGATATCAGATCAAGTCTATCAAGGCAGGAAACTTCCAACTATCCTTTTAATGCCTAAGAGTGGTAGATTGCATTAAAAGCTACAATCTAATTACTGACTGAATAAAAACATAATTTCTCCCATTATTTCTCATAATTTTTTATGAGAAAATTAATTTATGTATTATCTCATTAAGTAGAAAGTGAATTTGGAATGCATGAAGTTTATCTGCATCTACTTAAATTTTCTTTTTTTAAAAAATTTTATTTATTTATATTTTATACAGTAGGTTCTTATTAGTTATCCATTTTATACACATGAGTGTATTCATGTCAATCCCAATCTCCCAATTCATCCCACCACCACCCTCCCGCCACCTCCCCCCCTTGGTGTCCATGCATCTACTTAAATGTTCAACATTAACATTCTGTGAAAATTTAACAACAAAACACCTATGACTAGAAAGTTTATATTAACTTTTTCCAGCCCACATCCCCTTTAGAGACATTTTATTATAGGTACAAAGAACTACTGATGCTTAAATCAAGCATTTAAATTTAAATAAAACTGGTGGATAAAAAAAATCAGGTGATATTGATTTGAAATCAAATTTGACACATTGAAAAGTCAGTGAAGATTTACACGCAGGTAGGTTTTTTGCAATGGGAGAAACAATATTTATGGGGCTTTTATTGCTTTAAAGATTAAGTTGATTTCAAAACTAATGATCATGAAATAACTGTTATAGTAACCTCCCCAGCATGACATGAACAGACATTTTATGACCCTTTTCATACTTTTTATAATTTTCTATATGTGAACATTTTAAGATACAAAATTTGAAGTGCCTATTATAATTTAAGGCCACAGACATCCTCAAACATAGCAATGAAAAAGATGAAGAAAGATTAAATCATATCAACCATGGATAATCAGATGATTTTACAATGTGTATCTGTGTTGAAGAGAAATTTTTAGAGTAAATTTACATATTTGTGCATTACAATTCTCAACTCACAGATTTTGTTACTGCAACAGATAATTCATTACTATCCTGCTACATTAGAGCTAGTTTGTGCCAAAAACTATGTATCCCTCTGTACTGCATTACAGATAGATGAAGAGATAGCTAGATCATTTAAAGAGCAATTTCTCAGTCATTTACAATGAATTGTAATTCCTCCTACTTTTTTTTTATAAAAATGCCTTCCAATTATTTTAATACTGTCACATATAATAATTCATTTAATTATCAGAAGATCATTATAACTATTCTGAAGATATTATAAGAAGCAATTACCTAGTTCTCCACTCTATGTTTATACTGAATTCACCCCTATGACATTTGCATATTTCCTCAATTTTTTCATGTGTAGTTAAGTTTTCCAGAATATTAATTTAATGACATATCTTTAAATGTTATGCAGTATGATTTATAATATCATTCTTCAGAAATTAGTCATCTATACAAATAAATAGTGAGTGTGATATTAATCTGTATCACCACGAATTAACATATTGGTAATTAATCTGGTCTCCTAGGATAAGCACTGCATGGAAAAATGCTTTCTCAACTTTTCTCCTTCCTCATTTCCCTCTCCATTAATTTGGTCATCATGGTGCTTCACATCTATTTCTAATATCATTTTATAATCATTTATTTCCTAAAAGTCAATTTATGATTTTTCAAAGAATTTAAACTCAATTAAGCACTTGTGTAACTAATAAAATCAGTGCAGAGCAGAGACCTCAATGATGAAACAGACCCAGCCATGAGGAGAGGGGAGTGATTTGCAGGTTCAGAGGAACTGGAATGCAAGGTTCTGAGCTGTGAAAAGCTTGTTGACTTTGGAAAAAACAAAAGTTAAGTCAGTGTGTTTGGAGACCAGTGAGTGATGGAGAGAAAGGTCAGAGAAGCAGGCAGAGATCACAGCGGCCTCACAAAACCACGGGAAGGGGTTTGGGGGCTTAATATGTAAAATGGGAAGCTACTGAATAATTTTAAACATGGAGAAATGTGATCTGGTTTGCATATTAAAGGATCACAGTGGCTGCTGTGTGCAGAATCAACTGTTGGGGCAGGGGCATGACTGAAAGCAGGGAGTCCAGGGAATGGGCTTCAGTAACATAAGTAATAAGATGAGTGACAGGCACTTAAGGCTGGACTACAGTGGTCGTGGGCCAACTTGCAAAAAGTGATGGCACTGGCCATATGTACTGAAGCATAGCCAAAAGGATTTACCGTTGTACAGCAAGTGTAGGGTGTAGAGGAAATGGATAAATGAAGGATAATTCTGAAGTCTGTACCTCAGCAGTTGGATGTACACTGGTGCCATTAACTCAGATAAGCAAGACTATGGATGCACTGTGTTTACGGTGTGAGTTAGAAATTAAAAGTTCTATTTTGGACATGTTAAGATTGATAATGCCAATTAAAAATTCAAACGACATTTATCAAGACACAGTTAGATAAAACAATAATAATTTGGCTCAGGGGAAAAGTTGAGGTTGGTGATATAGATCTGAGACTGATTTGTCATGGTGCTGGATGAAATAACCCGAAGAGAGAAGATTGGGAAGGGTGCAGAGATTCAGGAAAAGGAGGGTAGCCAGCAGAAAGAATGGGAATAAGAAGGCAATGAAGGAAAGGGAAAATCAGGAAAGTGGAGTGTGCAAAAAACCAAGGGAAGAAAGTGATTCAAGTAGAAGAAAGTAATCCATCATCTCAATGCTATTAAGAGGTCAACTGAGATGAGGAATAACAATTGACCATGGAAACTGACAAGACAGACTGCTCTTACTGACATTGGCAAGATCTACCTCAGCAGAATGTGAGCACAAAAGAGAACAGGAATTGTTGAATTCCATATGTATGTGTTAGCATACAGTATTTGTCTTTCTCTTTCTGACTTACTTCACTCTGTATAACAGACTCTAGGTCTACCCACCTCATTACAAATAGCTCAATTTCATTTCTTTTTATGGCTGAGTACTATTCCATTGAAGCAACTATAGACAACGCTCTTGCAAATGTTTCCTGTAACGGATGTAGAGAACCAAGTCCGATGCCCAAGGGATATATGAGGTCAAAGGTTTCCGGTTTTTTGAGGGTGGAGAATTTACTGGATGTTCATTTGCTGATAGGAGTACTTTGATAGACAAATAAATTGATTGATGACTGAGGAGGGGGCATGGGAACTGTGGGAGAATATTCCTTGAATAAGAAAAATAATGTGAACTAGGGCGTGTGTGGAGGCCAGAATATTGGATAGATCAGTGGAGACTGAGGTAGCCAAGAATGATGGCAAGAGAAATTAAGGGAAAGAAAGCCAGTAATAAAATCTTGAGTTGGTTAGAGATGATAACCAGAAATCTGATAAATGACAGTATGCAGTAGTACATACTATCTACTGGTACTACTACTAGTACTATGCTAGCAGGTTGTGAGTCTTTTGGCAGGTACCAAGGGGAATTTTCTTGAGGAGAATGGGAGTAACCATGTGGATAAAGGAACACGCACCTCCTCCAACCATGGAGAACACTTCTATTAGTTTCCTATGACTGCTGTAGCAAATGACCACAATTTTAGTAGGTTAAAACAATAGAAACTTATTCTCTCACCATTCTGGATACCAAAACTAAGAAAAATCAGAACCACTGGGCTGAAATCAAGATAGGGTAAGCTGAGCTCCTTCCAGAAACTCTAGAAGAGACTGTTCCTTCCCTCTGCTGGCTTCTGGGGGCTGCTGGCTTGTGGGCAAGTAACTCCAGTCTCTGACTCCACAGTCACACTGTCTTTTTTGTGTACATCTCAAATCTCCTTCACCTCCCTCTCTTAAGGACATATTTGAGCATCTAGGGCTCACTCAGATATTTCAGGATAATCTCCCCATTGCAATATCCTTGATTTAATCACATCTGCAAAGACCTTGTTTCCTTATAAGTAACATTTACAGGTCCAGGGATTAGTCCCTGATATCTCTGGAGGCCAGTATTCAGCCTATTACAATACTGATCATGGAAAACCAAAAATGTCTACCTTTGACTAGCAAACTCAGGAGGCAATGATTCTAACCTAGACTCTTTCGTGTACCAATTGAATGAGCCATTTAACTTCCCTAAACATCAATTTTATCTTTAATAAAATGTATGTGATAGTGCCTGTTCTGACTGTGGGATAGGGTAAGTACAGGATGATACCTGGTGAACTCTCCCTCCTCTTACGCCTACATCCTGTGCTAGAAAACGTTTTACGAATCGCTGTAACCTCCTGCCTTTTCTAAGGGGTCATGGGTCCCTTGAGAGAGGGATCTTGTCCTGTTCATCTTTATATCTCCCAACCCTTGGCCCATGGGAGCTCAATACATTCTGATAGGTTTAGGTTCAAGTCCACTCCAGTTAAATACTAGTTGCGTGACTGCAAAGTTCTTAATTTCCATATGCCTCATTTATTCTCATCAGAAAAGAAGTAGAGTAGTGGTACCTATTTCACAGGGTGGCTGTGAGAGTTAAATGAATTTGTACAAGCTACATACTTGCATAGTGCCTGCAGGTGGAAAGTGCTTGAAATACATTAAAGAATCATCATAATAATAATCCCTCATTTCTGCCATGTACTTGCGTATCATAAACTAGATGTTTCATTAAGTTCTTTCGGTAAATTAATTCACTTGATTTTCCAACTCATAGTGTGGATACTCTTAACAATAACAATAATTAGAAGAACAATAATAAAAATTATTATTATTATTATTGCTATTATTATTCCCATTTTAAAGATGATCAAGCTGAAGCAACAAAAACGTAAGTGAATTTCTCAAGGTTTTCATAGAAAGTGTATGGATTTAAATCCAAGCTTCCTGGCTCCAGAGTTTGGGTTCTGAACCTTTAGGATATATGGTCTCTTTTTAAATACACTGAAAGTCTATTTAAATTATTTGAAATTGGGATGTTTGGTATGTATTTAAGCCCCAAAGAAAACAAAACTTTATTTATATACCTGAATAAAATGCAAAGATTTCATTGTTAATTTAGCACACTGAGCCATTATGTGGAATAATACAAATTAGCTACTATAATTATTCCTCTTTTTGGAAATTAATACCATTAACCAACACTATCACTATTACTATAGCAAAAATAAATGAAGAGAAGGCCCTACATGTGTTGTGTTGGAGTCAAATAATCTGTGTATTTTCTAATATTTGGAATTATTAACTGAAAAATTCATCCTTATCTCTGAAAAGAATACCATGTAAGATCTTTATCACCAAAGACATGTGGAGAAGGAAATAAAAACTGCTTGCTCTTTTACCACATCCAACCTTCCAAAAAAAAAAAAAGTTTATATTTGAAGAGACTGTAAAGGAAGATGCACCAGGATTTAGTTAGAACAAGGAAGTTAAGTTCCGTTCAGAGATAAAGGTTGAGGAAATAGGGATGGTTGCTGGTAACAGTCTTCAAGTTCCATTAGGGAAGGGTGGAAGGTTTGGGCAGGCAGAAATAACTGATTGGGTCAGATCAGGGGTTGTCCTGAGCCACTGACATGGTTCAGAGGTCTCTAGCAACCTCTTCCTAACCAAATGCAATGCTCTTCTCAGGGCTCACACTCTCCTGGTTACTCTAGCCCTGAAATCTAATGATATTGATTCTCTTGCATCCTATACGAGTACATTTATTTTTTCTTTCACTCGTTCCTCTAAATCCTAGGCCAGATTCTTCAAAGCCATGGTTCTTGTTCCATATGACCTTGTTCAAAAGATAACACCACTCAAATAATAGTACATGAAACCCCCAAGCTGATGACTCTGAAATTTACATACATTCCTCAGTGATTCCCAAAGTTTTTGTTCTCAGGCTCCTTTACATTCTTACAAATTACTGAGAAACCTGTAGAGCTTTTATCTTGGAGGGTTGCATTTATAAATATATATTATTTTAAAAATAAAAAATGGTAATTATTTTAAAATATTTACTAAATACATTTAAAAAATAATCATAACAAACTTACTACATTAGAATAAAGTACATATTTTGGAAAAAAAACTGTATTTTCCAAAAAAAATGTTAGTGTGAGAGTGGCATTATTTTATATTATTGCAAATTTCATTAATATATGGCTTAATAATCAAAAAGAGCTGGATTCTCATATCTGCTTCTGGATTGAATTTGTTACAATATGCTGTTTTGGTTGAGATATACGAAAAAATCCAGCCACATACATACATACAGTTGCCAAAGGAAGGCAACTTGTATGATGATATATGTAATCATCTTTCCAGATAATTAACATTCTTCTTTGATGTAATTAAGTGCTTGACCAAAACCTGACAAGTACTTAATTGCAATGTCCTACTGGTCTGTTTTTTACTATAAATGGTTTGGTTATCCATGCGTGATTTTGTAACTTATGCACTGACATTTGAAAAATATTGGTTCATGCATTATTCATGTTCTCCCAATGCTGACACAGGTCATCATATCTGTAAGTATTAGGAAACTTTCAAGTTTATGGTGACAGCTGTAAGTTTTCTAAAATTCCAATTTTCTCTTGAAAGGTCAAATGTTAAGCACTGCCAACAACGCTGTAAGATGTTTTTCTTGAAGTGGCAGGCTCATCTTGGTCAACTTTGAGAAAATGTCTGCCAGTACCCAGGTCTAAATCATCATATTTTGTCTGTCAATCCTTTCTTTTCATGAAAAAAATGTGTTCAGGGGCTTCCGTGGTGGCGCAGTGGTTGAGAGTCCGCCTGCCGATGCAGGGGACACGGGTTCGTGCCCCGGTCCGGGAAGATCCCACATGCCGCAGAGCGGCTGGGCCAGTGAGCCATGGCTGCTGAGCCTGTGCGTCCGCAGCCTGTGCTCCGCAACGGGAGAGGCCACAACAGTGAGAAGCCCGCGTACAGAAAAAAAAAAAAAAAAAAAAAAAAAAAAATTGTGTTCAGGAAAAAAAGTGGCTAGTTCAGCTTGCAATTCAAACTGTGTAAGTGCCTTTCATCAAGGAAGCCATTATAGGACTTCCCTGATGGTGCAGTGGTTAGGAATCTGCCTGCCAATGCAGGGGACACGGGTTTGATCCCTGGTCCGGGAAGGTCCCACATGCCGCGGAGCAACTAAGCCCGTGCACCACAACTACTGAGCCCACGTGTCACAACTACTGAAGCCCGTGTGCCGACAGCCTGTGCTCTGCAACAAGAGAATCCACCGCAATGAGAAGCCCTCACACTACAACAAAGAGCAGTCCCCGATAGCCACAACTAGAGGAAGCCCGCGCGGAGCAACGACGACCCAATGCAGCCAAAAATAAATAAATTAATTTTAAAAAAAGACAGCCACTATAATTCATTATGCCGAAGACAGACTTCATGTATTTTCATGTCATCACACAGAGTATAGAAAATATATATAATTGAGGGTCGACGTTTAACAAAATTAATAATTTTTACTGCTTCATCAGGACATTTTTCAGTGAAACTGGATTTTATTTTCCTGCAATTTTGTAGATGTAAAGAATACAATGACTACAAGTACAGTTTGGTGGCACTAATCTAATTTGTACTAAAGCTCCAACAGTTTTGCTCAC
Organism: Phocoena phocoena; assembly: GCF_963924675.1. Lineage (NCBI taxonomy): Eukaryota > Metazoa > Chordata > Mammalia > Artiodactyla > Phocoenidae > Phocoena > Phocoena phocoena. The sequence continues at coordinate 62,746,491 of NC_089236.1, read as the reverse complement.
CACTGTGTTTGCACTGTCAATGCAAAAGCCAGTACAGAGAAATCGGCAAAGCAAGTCTTCATACTATGAAAATTGTTTTGATCTCCTATACATCCTGAAAAGATCTTAGGAGCCTCAGATGACACTTGGATAATGGTTGCTGAAGCAAACACTTCCTAACTATTTTTTAATGCCTAACATCCACCTGGATCTCTTTTTGCCTACTATTCCCTTCTACTTTTCTCTGCATCTGTCTGACTTTCTTATTTCATATGTTAGGATCAGCCTTCTAAGCATCCAGGCTGAGAGTCCTGGGACTTTTCATTCCTATTTCATCCTGCCTTTCACCTATTTTTTTAAACACAATGTTCACTCAAGGACCAAGTCCAGATCCCATAAACCTGGGCAAAGCAACGCAATTTTATTTACACTGCTGGATCTCTAAAGCATGCTTAAAAGGATATCCAGGTGCTAGAAAAGCCCGTTGTCAAGTAGTATGTGGCATTCTGAATGAAAAGGAATCAGTTGGATTTACAGTCCCTCTAACTACATAATTATACTGACTTCAGTCTTTCCTTTTAAAGTCAGCTCTACACAATCCACAAACTCACAAACGCAAATGATTCCCATCTAATACTGAGAGTACCCTCTAAATAGTGGTGGTTCAATTTACTCTGTTATTATATTTATTTATTATTTACTTAATACATTTATTTATTTATTTGGTGGCTGCATTGGGTCTTCGTTGCTGTGCACAGGCTTCTCATCACGGTGGCTTCTCTTGTTGTGGAGCACGGACTCTAGGCACGCGTGCTTCAGTAGCTGTGGTGCGCGGGCTCTAGAGCGCAGGCTCAGTAGTTGTGGTGCACAGGCTTAATTGCTCCATGTGGGATCTTCCGGGACCAAGGCTTGAACCTGTGTCCTCTGCATTGGCAGGCGGATTCTTAACCACTGTGCCACTAGGGAAGTCCCCTGTCATTATATTTAATTGCATTTATTTATCTCATTATGTCAAATCACTGCAAGTCATTGATCATATTTATTGGTCTAAGAAGTATCTTTAATTTATATACTCTTCTAGAGAATTTTCATGGATTTGTTTTCCCCAAATAGTGAAGTACAAATATGTATCTTAGCATCTTACATCTTCCCCATTTTATGGTTCCTGGGATATTTTCCCACAGTGTAGTGTTAAAAATACACTTGTTTGTTTCTATTAGCTTTATAGTAATGGCTAAGGAATTTCACTGAGCAATACAAGAATAGTCATTATATAAATTCACACTAAAGTAAAATATTGATGAGGTCTAACCACCTTATGTTATAATATTAGGAAACTAAAAAAAAAAATTAATTCCATCCTGTAATCTCTTGATTTTAGAACATCCTAGCCATGGTCCTCCAGATCTGCTGCATTGTGTTGCCCAGTGTCATGTTTGAGTGCCAGCAAACAGAGAAAGAAATGGATTGAAAGTATTCACTCCAAAGTTACAGGTAGTTTAATGAATATACTGTTCTACCTTGAAAAGAGAGTAACTCCCTCAGACGGCAGGCAATCTTTTAGACCATTACATTCTTTCCAAACAGCAGGAGGAAAAATTGCCATACTTTCTGATAACTGAAATGGGTTATAAAGCACAAAATCAATCAGACCGAGAAGAGTCTGTTTTGCTACAACATCCATTCCTACTTTCATAGATGTTATCAGAAAAATATTCCAATAGCAACATAGTCAAAAGCAGAAAGCATAGGATGTAACAATTATGTGATTTACCTATAGGATGCTAACAGCCCTTTATAAATTTGCTGGAAATCTAATCTTTTTAATTGTGCTTCCAAAGATATCTTTAGAAATCTAAAATTTAAATAATTATGATTTCAAAGATATGACTTTAGACATAATATGGATTTTATTTATGAAAATCTACCAAACGCACCCCCCCCAAATATTTGTTAAATAAAACTGGTAAAGCTTATTGCTACAATTTTACCAAACAAGGTCAAAGCATTTGGAATACCAGTGTATCAAGAACACAAAAAATATGACAGATGTACTAAAATTCATCTCCCAAATACTCCATAATCAGTTCAGGGACTTTAAGCTCTCTCCTATTAAAAATAAACAAATACAATTAAGCCCTTCAGATAAAGAAGTTCTAGAACCGTTCTCACGTTCCACTGCCATGTTTAATTCAGTCAAAACATAGTAGTACCCTTGTAGCTAATGCATCAAATGTCATAAAGCTAGAGTTAAAATCTATTTCTTTTTTTTTCTTTTATTTGTTTTATCGGGAACTGATTATAGCTTCTATGTGGTGTAGCCATACATTTGAAAAGCATTAAAAAGTAGAACCCATCATTTAGGAAGATACTAATCAATGTGGAGCCTTAATAGGACTGAGTCGTATTTCCTCTGTATTGCAGTCATCCTTCTAAATCCCAGTATAGTTCTTTCATTTTGAATCTATTAGCCATGATGCTTCTTATATCTTTCTACAGTGAACTCTAATACAATATTAGCATTATTTATTGCAACAGCTTTTCTACTTTGTTCGTGTTGTAGTTTACACTTGTCATTACTGCACTTCATTTTGTTCTTCTATGTTCAATTTGAATTCAGAATCCACTTCCACGTACACAAGCTGTTCCCTGCTCATCTACAGTGAAGTGTTTTAAACAAATACACAGATTGTGTTATTGATTCCGTCAACAGCCTTCAAGAGTACTGCTCCCTCTTAGACCTCAGGTAGCAAAGGGCCAGCTCACTCCCTGCTCTAACCAGACCACAGAACAGCTTCTCATCAAAACCACTTGGAAGTTTAAATAAAGCCACATTTTCCCCCGCATAAATTTTGTGGCACAGCATTTTCAAAAGCCTCATTATAGTTAAGAAAATCGTTTGTTAGCCTCAAAGCACAAAGTCTGTTTTAATGTTCCAGAATGAGTAAATTATTCAGACAGGATTTATTGTGCATGAGGGAGGGAATAAAAGGAAAAAAAAACACTTGGTAAAGTTTTACCGATGATATTTTAGTAGACACATTATAATTTCTTCTAGTTAAACTACTCCAAATTGCCACCTAGGGTACCGTACAGCTTCCAAGCCATATAAAAACTAATTTATTTCATTATGTTTCTAAATACACATACAATATACTCCATAGTATATGGGTCTGCAGTGCTAGGTATGACCTAGCATTCTGCAACACTGAATTAGCTAAAGGCTCCCATTTCTCACAGCAGAGTTTCTGATACGCATAAAAGTTTCTTCTGGTTTCTGATTCATTCAAGACCTTTAGATTCAGTAGGTCGGGATGGAGTCCGGAAATCTGTGTTTTTAACAAGCATTGTAAAACCTAGCCTTGGTGTTTCTAAAACTCTAAAACCTGGAGTGGGATATACAATGTTCTCTCCTGTGTGGAGCCTGACCTATTTTCCACTCTCATCTTGGCCACTCGTCTCTCTCCCTTCCTTCTACCTCCAATCCCCTTCTGCTTTCAACACACACAAAGTTGATGCTCAGAACACAGAGATGTGATGCCGTTTTGCTTTTCCAAACCTTCACACATTCCCTTTCCTCTTCTACCCTTTTTTCTCTGGAACACTCACACTCATCCTTCAGAGCAAAGGGTATCTTATGCATTATTTTCCCTGACCCAGTCAGGCTGCTAGCTGTAGGTTCTCTGTTACACCACTGCGTACCTACCACTTTGCACGTGATACATAACACACTGCTTTCTAATTACGTGCTTATGTTCCTGATAGATGTTCAGATCTATCTGGATAGTAAAAGCACCATTATTGTATTTTTCATTGTGAAGTGCAAGGTCCCCTGGATTCGTCTAGATGGAAGAAAAAGTAAAATAGATATTAGAAAATTTCCTGCAAAAAAAAGGGATAGGAATTTGGGGTGGCCCCTGCCTGCTCCGGTTTGGAAGCAACGTGCGAAAAGAAGCGGTTCAGGCAAAATGGCAGGATGTTGCAAGGGATTATGAAAGGACTTGGGAAGAAGTTTCCACTGACAGGACTGATTCTGAAGTGTCTAGAAACAGTGTCTGCTTTATGTTCGTAGGCACCCCGCTATCCCCAAACTTTCGGTGAGGCTCTGTTATATACAGCAAAAGTGGGTTACTGATGTACTGGGAGGTTTGAAGGAGAAAGTGTCAACTTCTCTGCTCCTGCGACGTGGCAGTGAAGAAGGGACAGTCACTTCAGGAAGGAAGAAAGTAGACAGCCGTCAAGGTGTCAGCAGGGGTTGGAACCTGAAGCCGGAAGTGGTGACGTGAACATAAATTCTCTGGGAACACTTACAAATAGTGGGGTGGGTCTCGAGTTTATTATAAGAAATTATGTAAGGATTTAACACATTTCATGTGGATACTAAAAGACAGTGTGTGCCCAGGAGGCTGAAGCAGTAGTCATCTCCAACTTACACATCCACATAGTTGTGTAGACGCCACCATGTACATTTCACAGCCATTGCCTTGGTTCTGGTTCTGGCTTTGCCACCTATCACCTGGACTTTAGGCAAGTTATTTAACTTTTCCTTGTCCCTGTTTCCCTCTTTATAAAACAGCAATAGTATCTACTTCATAGAGTCAACATTAGCATTACATCAGTTAAGCTTTTGAAAGGACCTTGAATAGTACCTATCAGACAGCCTACTAGTTTCTCTTAATAAATAAAAGAAGAAATACAAAGCGCTGAATGAAACTCTCATCTGCTCTTAAATTTTCTGCCCCATGTCCGGTACATAAATCACATTTACACTTGTGTAATAACACAATCACAAGGCTGATGAAGTGATTCTTTAGAGATTTTCATATGACATTTGTGGAATAAAGTGTTATGATTATATTACTTAATGAGAAGTGCTTTTATTTCTTCATAAAATAGTCCTAATATTCAGTCCCATGGTTGTAAGGAGGAAAAATATAAAAATCAGATCCTAAACTCCGGTACAGGAAAAAGTCACACTTGTTTCTTTGGGGCTTGGAAGGAGGAACGCAGAGGGGCGGAACTGTCACTTAGCACAGAAACTCTTACCCACTTGGAATTGTGCACACACGAGGCAATACCTGCCCAGGAGTACTTTTTTATTGCATCGTTATCCTTTGTTCATTCTTTGGTCTTCCCAACTCAGCTGCGAGCTTCTGGGGATCAGGATGATGGTATCTCTAGCAAGTGTCTCTGGGCTGGTCCATAGGAGGTGCTCTGCGAGTGGTTCTTTAGCTGATCTGCTCTGTCCTGTGTTCTCCTTTCCCACTCACACCAGTGCTGTTACCCAGTGGGAAGTCCAAGCAGAGACTTATACATCCCACAAACCAGAGGAAATGGGGGAAAATGATTTTGGAAAGTATTTGATATTTTATGTTCTCTCCCAAAAGGAGACTATCAAAATGAAAAAGCCGAGAAAATTATCTAACTTCCTTAGACATATTTCAGTTAGTTTAGTACATTACTTTTTACTGCCTATAAGAAAGTAATCATTTCATTGATTAGAGTATCTAAAAATCTAGATCCTTCTTGATTCCCTCTCTCTGTCTGATGACGAACACAACTTCGTTTATACAGGCAGACCTCGTTTTACTGTGCTTCACTTATTGCACTTTGCAGATACTGTGGTTTTTTTGACAAACTGAAGGCTTGTGGCAACCCTGGGTCAATCAAATCCATCAGCACCGTTTTTCCAACAGCATTTTCTCACTTGTGTCTCTGTGTCACATTTGGGGAATTCTTGCAGTATTTCAAATTTTTTCATTATTATTGTATTTGTTATGGTGACCTGTGATCAGTGATCTTTGATGTTACTATTGTAAGTGTTTTGGGGTGCTATGAAATGCACCCACACATGACAGCAAACTTAATTGATAAATGTTGTTTGCATTCTGACTACTCCACTGACCAGCTGGTCCCCCATCCCTCTCCCTCTCCTCGGGCCTCCCTATTCCCTGACACACAACACTACCATGTTGAAATTAGGCCAATTAATAACCATATAATGGCCTCTAAACATTCATGTCTCTCAGTTTAAACCAAAAGCTAAATATGATTAAGGTTAGTGAAAAAGGCATGTAAAAGCCAAGATAAAACTAAAGCTAGGCCTTTTGTGCCAAACAATTAGCCAAGTTGTGGATGTAACCCACTGAAGATGGTTTTTTTCTTCTTTAAGCAAAACATACTCTTATTTTGGTATCTAGCCTAGATAACTTTTTCAAGAAGCTGGTTTACCATATTTCTTATTTAAAAGAACATTTATTTCTTTTGGGCAATTTCTTTGTAGGGAAAAATGTGAACACAGTTTACAGTATTACTGACTTTTATTACTATGGAATCATGTTATATTGATTACCATCATATTAATCAAAGTCATATAGAAGGAAAGAAGGAAGGAAGGCAGAAAGGCAGGAAGGTAGGAAAGAGGGAAGAGGGGAAGATAGAGAAACCTTCAGTCCTTTGATGGAAATGAAATTATGTTTGTATTATTTTCTATAACTTCAAAATGCAAGTTATTCTTGTGTATGTGAACACACAACTAAAATTGCCAGAAAAAAATATAAAACAAGCATAAATATCCAGGAACTTCTAGGATTTACTTTACTAATTTATTCCTTTGTTTCAATCTAATGTTGCAAAATCTCAGCTTATATATTGACCAGATTATGAAGACTGACAATACCAAAATATTCAGGTCAAAAGAAAAGCAAAATCCTGAGTTTAACTTTTCCTGCTGTTGTTGGTTTCCCATATAACATCAAACACCTGGAACCACAAATGAGGCTTGAGTTCTGCTTCTCATACCGATAAAGTTCAGTGATACTTATGGAAGTCCAATCACAGAGTTCAAGGTACAATGTCTACTACAATTAATTTAAAATGTCATTCTCTGACTTGTACTGTAAGCCAAGAAATATTAGTCTGGGACCCCTGTCTAGTAGATGAGTGGATTTATTTTGTTGTTTCTAAGTCAGTGTAAGAATGGGAAAGACAAGGCAGATACATGCTGTAAAACTGACGATGCTAATGCTTCTTTTGGCTATCATGACGATATCCACACCCACTTCTGTCCTTTTATCGTCCTTTTTTTCTTTCATTTTCACTGAGACACAACTGACATACAGCACTGTGTAAGTTTAAGGTGGACAGCATAAAGATTTGACTTTCATACATCGTGAAATGATTATCACATTAAAGTTTAGTGAAGAGGGAAGAGATACGGGAATATATGTATATGTATAACTGATTCACTTTGTTATGAAGCAGAAACTAACACACCACTGTAAAGCAATTATACCCCAATAAAGATGAAAAAAAAAAAGTTTAGTGAACATCCACCATCATATAGTTACAAAATAAAAGAGAAAAAAAATTTTTCCTTGTGATGAGAACTCTGAGGATTTCCTCTCTTAACAACTTTCATATATGACCTACAGCAGTGTTCATTATACTAATCGTGTCGTACATCACATCCCTAGTACTTATGTGTCTTATAACTGGAACCTTGTACCTTTTGACGGCCTGCAGCCAATTCCCCCTCCCCCGACCCCTTGCCTCTGGTAACCACAAACCCGATCTCTTTTTCTGTCACTTCGCTTGCTTGTTTGTGCGGTTTGTTTCGAAGTATAACCGACCTACAGCACTGTGTTTGCCTCTGGTGCACAATACAGGGATTTGATATTTCTGTACATTTCAAAATGATCACTGTGATAAGTCAAGCTATCATCTGTCACCAGAGACATTACATAACTATTGGCTATATTCCCCACACTGTACATTTCATACCTGTGACTCATTTACTTTGTAGCTGGAAGCTTATACCTCTTAATCTCCCTATTTCTCTCCTCCCTCTAACCCCCTCTCCTCTGGCAACTACCTATTTGTTCTCTGTATCTATGACTGCTTCTGTTTAGTTACGTTTGCTCATTTGTATTGTTTCTTAGATTCTACATATAAGTGAAATCATACAGCGTTCAACTTTCTCTGAATTATTATTTCACTTAGCATAATACCCTCTAGGTCCATCCATGTTGTGACAAATGGCAAGATTTCATTCCTTTTTATAGCTGAGTAATATTCCATTGTAGATAGATAGATAGATAGATAGATAGATAGATAGATAAATACCATGTCTTCCCTATTCATTTATCAATGGGTACTTAGAGTGCTTCTATATCTTGGCTATTGTAAATAGTGCTGCAATGAACATAGGGATGCATATATCTATTCAAATTAATGTTTTTGTTTTCTTTGGAGATTCCAGGAGTGGAATTGCTGGATCATATGGTAGTTCTATTTTTAATTTTTTGAGGAAACTTCATACTATTTTCCATAGTGGCTACACTAATTTACATTCTGGCCAACAGAGGGTTCCCGTTTCTCTGCACACTCACCAACACTCATTTTTTGCCTTTTTGATAACAGCCATTATGACAGGTGTGAAGTGATATCTCATTGTGGCTTTGAGTTGCATTTCACTGATGATTAATGATGTTGAACATCTTTCATGTGTCTGTTGGCCATCTGTATGTCTCCTTTGGAAAAATGTCCATTCAGGACCTCTGCTTATTTTTTAATAGACTTTTTTGCTTTTTTGATGTTAAGTTGTATGAGTTATTTGCATGTTTTAGATATTAACCCCTTATGGGATACATCATTTGCAAATATCTTCTCCCATCCAGTAGGCAGACTTTTCGCTCTGTTGACAGCTTCCTTTGCTGTGCAAAAGTTTTTTAGATTGATGTAGCCCCATTTGTTTATTTTTGCTTTTGTTTCCCATATAAGTTGCCTTTTTAAATGTTTTTGCTATAGAAAAGCAAAGGAGGGTTATGGTCTTTGTTTGAAAAATCCTATCAATTTCATCACAAAAGGAAATATTTTGCAATTTCATGTCAAAATTAGTTCATTTTTCAGATCTGTCTGTGGTCTAGGAGAGATAATTATGCTCAGGGGTTAAAGAACAGTTCCAGAAATTATCTTATATTCCACAGCTGAACCCACACCTTCAAGTGGGTATCATCTCAGGTATCAACAAAAAATGAGGTTCTCAGCATTCAAAATTATTAGTTGAAGCAGATCAGAGGAGAAGACACAATGACTGGTGGTAGGAAGGTAGAGGAACTGTAGCCACCAATGCTTCTAGTTGACAATCACTGATTTTTTTAATTAGATATAAATATACTGTATTCTTTTTTCCCTAAGATTTTGTTTTGCTTTTATCTTCCAAAATGAGCTCTCTGCTTTTGATCTCCCAGCCCTGACTATCCCCCACTAACATTAGAGTTGTCTCTGGTTCTTTCTCTGGTTCACACCATTTTGTCAAATTTTATTACCTTTGGTATTATGGCCACCACCCTGGTCTCCACACCCATCTCCTCAAGCATTGTAACAGACTCAATACTGAACTCTCCTAATCCGAATTTGTGCAGAACGCTAACAGATTAATAGTCACCAAACACTTACGCACATCAGTCCTCAAAATACAGAATGTTTCTCTGTTGCCAAAGAGCGAACCAAAGTGATTTCCTGGCATTTAAAGCTTTGGATCTAGGGTCCCCTTTGTATCATTCATCAAATGCCAACATGTGATGCTACATTCATGAAATGAGCGTCCTTACAAGCTCTAGCTCATATCCCAATTCTCCCAAGAAATTCATTCTAGTCTAATTATCCCACGGTGATCCTTTCTTTACTCTGGATTCATTCAGTGCCCAGTAAAACAGCTGGCATACATGATACTTGGAGATCTTAGCAAGGCAGGCTTACGATGAATTACTAACAAAATCAGAATTCAGATTTTCAGAAATGCGCTAATCATTAAATTCCATGCAAGGCTCTCACCTTCAAACACATACACAAGCAGACACATCTCTTCCTATCTGTCTCAGGGTCACAGTAAATTAATGGTCCTTCAGTGACAGTGACTGGCCTTGAAAGGAAACTTCAGTTGCCGTTCTGATGGAAACTTTACTTCTACAGACACTTAATAAAGAATCCAGAGGTAATGAAAAAAATCCTTCTCTGACGTAACTTGCCCCTTAGAAAAATCACCTTTCTTTCAGTTTGGATGAACCTCTCTCCTCACTTCGTTCTGCCAGTTTATCTGTTAACACCTCAGTAAAGTTTTACTAATTCCTTCACTAGCTCTTCCTGTAGTGTATACAATGAAGCCTTCCTTAGCCGGTCAGTGAAAGATAAGTTAATTAACCATCAGGGCTGTTGAAATCCTTATTCTGGCCAAAGTTCCCACTTGAGTGTCTGTTCACCGTCACCTGATCATGCCTTAACATTCATTCACACTTCTGTCGTGGAGTGCTTTCTCTGATTGGCCTAGGATCCGAAATCACATGCCGACTCATTTCACTGTTACCACCCAGAATTTTATCATGCAATCGCTGTTAATCATTCAGAATTGTATCATGGTCCTCTAAAAGGACCGTGTTTAGGCTCACTGTTCCTGGCAGTATGATTGCAATGCACACTTTCTACACCATCAAAATACGACAGTGAGTGGCTGCTGGGGGACGCGTGTCAGTCCCCAACTCAGTGCACACACATTCTAATGACGCCACTGGAACCATAAGTCACAGGCCTTCCTGGTCCCTGTTCCAAGCACAGCTGTCAAATTTCCTACTGCATCTGCAATTACTATGCAGGATTGCACAATATTATTTCTTTTTTTATTTAAGCATTATCATTTGAAAGTACTCCCCAGTTAGGCCTTGTAAAGCCAGTGGCGTATTAAGTAATCAATGTGTTCTATTTTACCCTGATGCCTATTTTCACTTTATAAAAATGGATTTGTTGCATTCTCCTTGTTAGAAAATGCCGCTGCAATTACTGCATTATTTACAAAGAGATAGAACAATAACTAAGTTATATTTATTAACCATTTCCTATTTTATTGCTTATATTAGGAGTTGTCCAGATGTTAAAGGTTTTTCCATAAACAATAAGTTAATGATTAACGAAAAGCAAGGGCACTTTTAGATTGTCAATATGATCTCTGATATGTCAGAAATACCTTTATTGGGCTTCCCTGGTGGCGCAGTGGTTGAGAGTCCGCCTGCTGATGCAGGGGACGTGGGTTCGTGCCCCAGTCCGGGAAGATCCCACATGCCGTGGAGCGGCTGGCCCTGTGAGCCATGGCTGCTGAGCCTGCGCGTCTGGAGAGACCACAGCAGTGAGAGGCCCACGTACCGCAAAAAAAAAAAAAAAAAAAAAGAAATACCTTTATTTCTGACAAGGACAATTCATTTCCCTTACGGTCCAGTGTTTTGGGGTTTATTGTGGGTTTTTTTTTTTGCTTTTTTAGAAAGTATATCAAAAGAGGTAGAAATAACAGGAAATAGATATATTCTAAATATGTGAATAACAATCAAATATTATCATTAAGTGTGACAAATATAACAAAATAATGTTAAATATTCCAGTAACTGTTACACATATATTTGAGAATTTGGAATAAGAAGTAGGCAGTACCCAATAGTTCATTTAACAGATAAGGAAACAGGCTCAGAGAGATGAAAGAGCTTGCAGAACATCATTTAGCTGCAGCCTACGTGCCGCTAGCTGATACTGTAGCTTTGTGTGAAACAGGAAAATGTGCATTGCTGATCCATACCAGAAGCAGGAACTTAAAGAGCAAAGCCCCGGATAAATGTAGCACCCACTCACCCCTTAAACCAGGCACCTTTGTGAAATGCTTAGACCACAGTCCTGTACACAGTGAAGTACATGAGTTCATGAACGCCAAAGTCTAGATTCAGACGTGGTTTCATGTGGAAAAGAAAAAGGAAGGAGAAGCTAGAACCGGCAGACTTCACACATGAGCACTATCTAATTTCTAAATAGCAGACACTTCTATTCTCAACTATAGTGAAAGCTGGAAGCCTTCACTGTTCATTTAATAAAGCCACCAAATATTAACAACAAAGCCTGGTAAAGATAGTGTTACAAAAGGGGAAACAACAGCACAAAGAAGAAAAGAAACATTCTTTGTACTCAGGAGTCCCTGTCTTGCTGCAGCAGCCATCACTGCCGGAAGCTATGCCTCCCCTTCCCGACCAGTTCCCCATCCAATAGTTTACCCAGTAGGTTTAATAGATGAACTTCCTCAAGGCATGCTGGGATCTCCTAGTTCTCCAGGCTTTATTGCAGTGAATTCTTCTGTGGAGCAGATTTGGGCTACTCCAGGACTAACTCAACCTCAACAGGGCTCGCTGAGCATGCACTCCATTATGTGCAAGTCCCAGACAAGCTCTGTTACCTGGAGCTGGCCCTAGATGTGGAGAACCTGACTGAGCAGAAAGCCAAGATGCCGTGTGCTTTGGTCCATCTACACTTCATCCTCAACAATGGCGGCATTGATTAGAAGTGAGAAAGTATGAGGAACGAGACCTTGGTTATAGATCCCATTGGACCAAAAGAACCCTCCCATGCCTCCCACCCCCTTTAAGCCTGACCTACTCATCTGGCAGTAGCAGCTCTACTCCACCAATAACTTCACAAACCTGGTCAAGACCAAGCTAAGCTCCACTCATCTGTCACATCCCTGTTTCTCCCTTCACAAACCTGTTATAATTTTTTTAAGAGGAATCATTATCATGGGGGAAATATGAAATAAAATGAAAAAGAAGGCAAATATATATATATGTTAGTAACGAGTTACTTATAGTTAATTCGTAACTAGAATTAGCATAATACAAAATAAATAATACTTTGAGAACAAATATTTATTCCAGGGAGCAAAGATGGTTAAATAAAAAGAAACTTCGTACCATAATCAATGATACCAACAACTTAGAGGAGAAAAGTCACATGATCACATCAATAGATACAAAAAAGGTATTTGATAAAATTCCACTATTGTAAGTTATTAAAACTCTAAGTACATTAGGAATCAAAGGACTCTACCTAAATATGACAAACCAGTTCTTAAAAACAAACAGCATACAAAATTCTAAATGGTGAAATGTTAAAGCCATTTCTTTAAAATCAGGAACAAAACAATGTCTATCACCATTTACATGAAAAACTGTTTTGAAAAGTGTAGTCAAATAAATTGGAAAAGAAATGATAAAGTATTATAAAAAACCCCAAGAGGTTCAGACCAAAAATCTAAGGTATGTTGGAAACATGCTAGAGATAAGTTAAAGAGAGAAATCACAAGCATTTCTCTAATATAGCACTAACCCTCTAGAACCAGAAAATGAAAAGCATACGTTTTACCTCCTTGCTCCCTGGATAAAATGCTAGAATATTTAGAATGAAATTAGTAAGCTATGGGGCTTCCCTGGTGGCGTAGTGGTTGAGAGTCCACCTGCCGATGCAGGGGACACAGGTTCGTGCCCCGGTCTGGGAGGATCCCACATGCCACAGAGCGGCTGGGCCCGTGAACCATGGCTGCTGAGCCTGCACGTCCAGAGCCTGTGCTCCGCAACGGGAGAGGCCACAACAGTGAGAGGCCCGTGTACGGCAAAAAAAAAAAAAAAAAATTAGTAAGTTATATAGAAAAAATGATTTTTCAAGCAATATCTATTAAATGATATAAAACAGAATCTGAATAAATGGAAAGACACATCATGTTATTGAGTGGGAATACTTAATACCATAAAAATCAATTCTTCTAAAACTAATAGATAAATTAAATACAATTTCAATTAAAATTATATTTTGTTTTAATTAAATATCTAAGAATAGTCCCCCAAATGATAAAAAAAGACAGACACTGAGAGGGGCTAAGCTTACCAAATGTTAAAATACTATACAAAACAAACCACGTGATATTAGCAGAAGACTGGATCAGTAAGTCAGGAAAATAATGGAGGGCCCAGAAAACAGGTTCTGACATATAGAGAACATAATAACTGATAAATCTGGTAGCCATTTCAAATGTAATGACTGCACAATTGGCTATACAGCTGTAAGAAAATAAAGTTGGATGCCTACCCCACATCAAAATGATAATTATTTTCATTGACATTAAAATCTAATAATGTAAAAAGAAATAAAACAGGTTTTTAGAAGAATATTTAAGATATCATATAATCAACTAGAAATTGAGAGGCCTTTCTAGTCTAGGTAGAAAATTCAAAAATTTCAAAGAAATAGGTATTTGCTTATAAAAAATGTTAAGTGCTTTTGCATAACAGAATATACCCTAATTTAGTTAAGTGATCATCGGTAAATTGGGAAACACTATTTGTAGAGAATACAGAAAATGGTTATTACGAAGAATATTCAGACAACACCTTCCCACTGTTTAGGATAAAACCTTAACAAAGGTTTTGAAGAGAAAACTCACAGAAGTGTCTATTTAAATAGCCAGGAAAAATGTCAGTCATGGAAATACAGATGAAAATGATGAGATATCACTTTACATCCACCGAGTTGACAAAAATTAAAGAGCCATATGATCTGCTGCTGGCAGTATTTCAAAAGAAAGTGTGCCTTTTTCTGCTGTCAGTGAAAATAGAAACCCTTCATCGTTTTTTTTGTTTTTGTTTTTGTTTTTGCGGTACACGGGCCTCTCACTGTTGTGGCCTCTCCCGTTGCAGAGCACAGGCTCCGGACGCGCAGGCTCAGCGGTCATGGCTCACGGGCCCAGCCGCTCCACGGCATGTGGGATCTTCCCGGACCGGGGCACGAACCCGCGTCCCCTGCATCGGCAGGCGGACTCTCAACCACAGCACCACCAGGGAAGCCCCCCTTCATCTTTTTCTAAAACCATCATCAAAAACAAAATAAACAAAAACCAATACTTTTAAAACAAGCAATCACAGTCCTGGGAATACACTCCACAGAAACAGATTCACCAATACCTAAAAACACAATACATGTACAAGTACATTTTTTTGTGAAATAAAAATTTAAGTAATAAAATGAACTGAGGACTTGAAGAATGGTGGTTTCATTCTTTTCTCATTGCTCTTATAATTTCCTGTCTGGATTTACTTCCAGTAAATTCCTTTCCCTTATTTTATTATTTTCCAATATAGTCCAACCTATACAGAGTTGCTAACTTACCACATCAAATAGAAAAAAAGTGCTTCATTTCAAGATCCTCTAGCCTCATGTACTTTTTATTTTTTTCTTTCTGGTCGCTCCGCATGGCATCTGGGATCTTAATTTCCAGACCAGGTATCGAACCTGAGCCCTCTGCAGTAGAAGCGCAGACTCTTAACCAATGGACCGCCAGGGAAGTCCCTCACGGACTCCTATTCCCTAACAGGTATCCTTCACATTACATGAGGTCAGTCTCCTCAATGTCCCCAGTAATTTCCATCTCTAGGCATTTGCACCTACTAGACCTCCAAAAGGGAATAATTCCTAACCCCTTCCTCTCCTACCCTGGTCCCCACATTCTAAAGAATAGTTTCTCAACTACTCTATAACCTTTCTGTTTTCTGGCTTTCCATTACTCATCTCTAATATATGCCAGTGCTTGCGTATGAATCACTTTATGCTCTTGTTAAATGAAGCTTGTGATTCAGTAGGTCTGGGGTAGGGGCTGAAACTTTGCTTGTCTCACACATTCCCAGTGGATACGAATACCGCCAGTCCGTGCATCCATCAAGTAACAAAGACCTATGTCAACTCATTCGGGTTAATCATACCCTCTATTATGCTTAAGCCTGTGTCTATTTATTTTAAAAATTGACTTAATGTGACTTTATTCCAGATATTTTAAGAGACTTAAGTGTAAAATCTTTTAAAAAATTTCCTAATTTAGTAGCAATGTCATCCACAAACAAAGACATTTTAAAAAATAGTCCCTCACAGCTTATAAATGCTGAATGGAGTTCTAGCCCTAGTATTTGATCTAAAACTCATACTACTTCCATTTATTCCAATACATTCTCCTGAGAGGCAATGGTGTCATTCTTTAACTCTCTCTTAAGATTTCTTCCAGTACTATGCACATACCACTTTAAAAATATTTAGGGGGTATGTGAAAGTTGACTTCAGAAATTTAAAGGCCCTTATGTAGAAGATGGGTTTGAAGAGTTTTCTAGATCTGTAAACAAAATATGGAAACAGAGGCCATATCTCAGTCTAATAAAACCTTTCTGAAAATGGAACGGGCTTCCTTGTGGGTAGCTGCCCTGTTAGAGGAGTCATTGAAATAACTGACCTGAAATGGAGAGACCAGAGGATGAGATGGCCTCTAAAATTCCTTTCAACTTTAAGATCCATTGAGGTTTAATTTTAATGCTTCTTCAAGGACATAACAACGCAATTATGCTCAGATGCAGGGTGATAGCAGGTTTACCCATGGGTGGCTGGCAAACACATGAGCTCAAATGACTGTCTTTTCTTCAATGTCCACTTCCACAGCTCATTTATCTCAGCACTTGGAGTTCAATCTTCCCACTAATTAGTATGAAAATTTGTGCAGGTGAATCCAGCATGGAAAGGCTTTCATATTCCACACATGGGCTTGAACTAATTCCATTTATCAATATTCTAACCTTCAAGGGACTGTAACTTCTATATAACATTTACAATGTGAGGTCTTTAAAGAAATGCTGAGTAAAAAATGATCTAATTGGAGAACTGTGAGACACAGATAAGTTGAAATGAAGAAAAAATATTGAGAAGCCTTGAAAGCATTTTGTGACATGAAGCAACTTAATTCATCCCAAATGTTATGCCACAGTAAATTATATGATTCTGCCAGATGCTTCTCTTTAGAAGAATTTTATTATACCAGAGAGAGCAATTTCTTTTAATGAGAATATTTTTGAACAATATTTGTTCTCGAAACCACTGCTTTCTTTGTTTCATATCTAATGAGAATAATTTTCTTTGATTCATGGGCATTTTTATTCTTCTGCTGGTTCAATCAAAATACCAATTAACTACAGGCATAATACGAGGACAAAATGGGGACCTTCCAGTTCAGTTTCAGAAAATGTGCATCAATCGTAGAAGGCATGTGATTCGTATCTCGGAGGATCCACAGGTGAAGGATGATGAGCAAAGACTGTGGTTAATGTTCCAGTTTAGTGTCATCTCTGGAGAGCTTGCTAATGTAAAATGTGAACAGTAAAAAAACTGAAAAACACAAAAGCGTGTATGTCTCCATCTTCGTAAAATCTAAGTAATATACAGATATTAATCTCAGTGCAGAGTATAGAATGTTAGGTCCTGGTTTTCATAAAAACTTATGTGAAACGTTTAGTGATGCAAGTCGTATGTGTATAAAATGACCGAATCTGTTTAGAGATAGGGTATAAATTTATAAAAACACTACCACTTAAAATTTGGAAAAGGAAAACCAGGGAGTAATTTGCTCCATGAGTGTTAAGTAAACCAGATATAACTCAAAACAGAAAAATAAAACTCTTCTCTAATAGACAGTCATGGAGGTGACATGGGGAGCACAAAACACAAGGGACAAAGCCACTACTAAATGACAAATGCTTTAAAAAGGATGATCACGGAAGTGAGCAGAGACACTTCACAGAGGTGAATCACGTAATTTTACAGGAAGTTTCTAAGGGCTTTACCTGTGGCTGAAACAGGAGCTGAGCAATCAGCATATGATTAGGAACATCTGATCTTTTGAGTACGATTAACCTGCCCGGTATGCACTACAATATTTTAAAATGTCACCAAACGTTATAAAAAGGCATGAGTTATACTTATAATGGAACACCATTTTAGAAAGTGTGATATTATTGATTAAGCCATCTCTGATTATAAGACATGAGATTTTAAAAAAATAAATAAATAAGGTGTCTTTTTCATCAAGTCACAGTGATTATACAATCAGTGCCTGGTTCTCAAAAGTATATCTGGAATCAGTAAAGGTTAACAACGTTATTGCAGCAGCAATACACCGGCACCAACAAATTTAATGACTTTATGTTATTTAAAACAAAATAAAGTGAGTTTCAAAATCAGGAGAAAGAAAAAAAAGCAAAGAAGGTAAGCACAACATACAGACATATTTATAGAAAAAATATAGGTATATTCATAATGTAGAGGAGCATATGTTGGTACATTTATGGAATGAGATAACAAATGTCAACTAATGCTTGGCCTGAAAACTTTCCATCTGCAGGTAAAACGTGAACCAATGAGAACTAAACCTGTCAGAAATTTAGGAATCTTACATTCCCCACCACGTGGGTATCTAAAATCACCTGTGGTCCTAAATCCGACACCCTGCATAACCAGGCTGTACTCTACTAAGGAGAATAGGTGATGAGCTTTCATCTTCTTACCTATAAAATCAGGCCTTTGACTCCTGAAAGGTCCTGATGAAGAGAAACGCTCACTATGACTTGGACACGGTAGATCTTACAACAGCGACCCCATCTGGCAGGCTAGCCACACCGCACAGCCTAGATCTAGTTTCCTCTCGAAGCCCGGTTTACCCGTCTTTGGGTCGCTGGAGGGCCAACCTGCTTAGGAGCTACAACCAATCTATATTTGGGAAGTCATTTAAAGACTTAACCAGCTTAGGTTAGTGGCATCACAAATGGAATGTTTTGGAGAGGGAGTCCCAGCAGGCGTAATGAAGCAGGAAGATGCTATGGAAACAGTGGGATGGTAATGAGGTGATTACAGACATACGTAGTGAGGTGCTAGGTCATAGGTCAGGTGAGAGATAGCAAAGAACCAGATGAAAATCCCCAGGCCACTGACATAAACATGGAGGAAAATAATGTTAAAGGATAAAATTAGAATCGGGGACTAGACTTGATATCCAATTATCTGCAGGGGTTGAGAGAGATTTTGCTAATTTTGCTGCCATCTACTACCCCAATTCTCTGCAATCCTGTGTATCAAAATTACTCAAAATTTATACATTATCACTGCAATTCTCTTTTCCAGTTTTCTGTGACACTCTCTTCCATCAGGCTTTGCCTCCACTATTCCACCAAAACAAATCCTGTGCACTTCACTGGTGACCCCCACTCAGTTGCCAATTCATTGGTGAATTTCAGTCCCCATCACAGGTGACATACCAGCAGCATTGGACAGTTTCTCACTCCCTCCTACTTAAAACATTTTCTTTACTAGCTTTCCAGTACAGTATACTTTCTTGGTTTTCCTCCTGCCTCACTGGTCATTCTTCTCAGCCTCCTATGCTGTTTCCCTTCCTCCTCCAACCTTCTAATTTTGGAGTTCCCAGGACCTGGGCTTCAGTCCTCTTCTTTTCTCTATCTAGATTCACGTTCTGGTGATCTCACCCAGTTTCATGGCTTTAAATACTCTATGTGAGCCAATGACTCCCGATTGCATATCTCTAGTCTAGACCTCTTTCCTGAATTCCAGACATGTCTAGACTATACTCAAAACAACAGCACAATGAAGTTTCTAAAACGCAGGACTGGGTCAATGTGCTGACAAAACTCTGATTGCTCCCCACTTCAAAGTTAAAGCGAAGTTCATAAAATGTCCCACAAGTCCCTGTATGATCTAACCCTCTTTACTTTTCTCACTTCCTCTTTTACTCCTTTCCCCCTCTCTCATTCCACTCCTGCTGTGCTGGTCACCTTACCATTCTTCAAATACATCCAGTACATTCTTTATAACCCCTCTACTCCACACCCTCTATTCTACATAGCATGCTTCACTTTTCCTTTTTCCATAGTGCACAGCACATAATGCATTGTATAAATGATGCATTTATCGTGCCACTGCAATAAGAAGAACTGTCAGAAAGTGACTCCAGGAAATCTAAGACAAAGGGTTGGGGAGCCCCCTAACCCTGGCTGGAGGGGCTGCACCTGAACTCAAATGCCATGCAAATTCACAGGCACATTGGATTCTTCTAGAACAAAGGCCTGAACCTTCCCAAGGTTTCCACACGCTGGGTAGCTGACTTTTACTAGCCAACGACTCTAAACTGCCGCCCAGATGGTCTGGTGCTCAGGTAGTCCCTCCAAGAGCAAACAAAGTTGTTCACATGCTCTCACAAAAAGAAGAGCAGTGGAGGACTGCGTCCCTTCACTGGAAAACAGATCCGTTTTATGTCCAGCTGGCATCACTGTCAGACTATCAAGAACTAGGGGACCCACACTTCTCGTCTTGACCTGGTACTTGGCTTCCAGTGTACCTCAACACAGCTTACTCTTTATACCATACCCTGTGTTGACGTAGAATTTGACCTTACTCCCCTCACAAGAGTTATGCTTTTAGTTTATTTTCCCTTTTTCTCACTGGAACGTAAGATCCACGAGGGCAGGTAATTTTGCTATAATCTAAGTGACAGAACAGTGCCTAGCACATAGTAGAGATCCAGTAAATATTTGGTTAAAGAATAGAAGATGACTCAAGATTTTCTTGGCTACTGGGCTGGGTCGATGATGTTGTCATTAAATAAAATAGAAAAGGAAAAGACGGTTCAACAAGGAGCAGTGATTAACTCTTTTTGACTTCGTTTTTATATTTCTTGGAGAGAAATTTTACCTTCTGAGAAATACTGCAATGGCCTTTGCCTCCCAGATAAAACTCTTAGTTCTTAAGTTAAAATCCTCAGTGATCTGATTGACAGAAGGCCATCTGTATTAACTGTTGCTGCATAACAAAATACCCTATAATTTAGTGGCTGACAACAATAAGCATTTATTATGTCAGTTTCGGTTGGTCAGGAATCAGACAGAAACTTAGCTCAGTAGTCTCAGAGGAGGCTCTTCCACAAGGCTGTGATCAAGGGGTCTTCCAGGGTTGCAGTCACCCCAAAGCTCTACTGGATGAAGCTCTCTCTGCTTCTAAGCTCGATCATATAGCTACTGGCAGGCCTCAGGAAACCTGCTTCTAGCCTCACTTATGTGGGTCTCTCAGCACGGTTACCTCACAAGAGACTGAATATAAAATGGACAAGAACCAGACCATATATAAAAATAAAACTCTGACCCGCAACCAGTCCAGGAAGCCCAATCGTGACCTCTGCAGTAAACTAACCGGGAGCTCAAACCACAACTTCTGTCGCAATCAATCCAAACGGCCAAGATGGTCAGCTTCCCTAATTTTTGCCCCCTAATTCCAATTTAGGACAAAGAAAGTCAAACATGCTCCCCTATAACCAACCTCAGAGGGTTCCCCACTTCTGGTTAGTCCATCTTCAGCTCCCCCGGGCCAACAGCCTCCTAAAGGGTACACCTGAAGCCCGCCCTTTCCTGCCACTCCTCTGACTGCCTTTGAGTCTCTGCCAAACTCAAGTGACAGTGGCTGACTCCCTTGCTCTAGCAAGCTCTGAGTAAATAACCTTTGCTCTCATTGGATAGTCGTCCTCTGCTTCCACATTCACAACGTGGCAGTTGGCTTCCCCCAGAGTGAGTGATATGAGAGACAACGAGAGAGAAGACACAAGACAGAAGCCATAGTCTTTTAACCAAATCTCAGGGACCTTCATCCCTTCTGCCATATTCTTTTTCTTAGAACTGAGACAGTGAGTCCGGCCCACACTCAAGTGGAGGGCATTACACAGGAGTGTCAATACCAGCACGCACGGATCACTGCTTGCCATCTCAGAGGCCATATCCACACAGTCCAACCTAACTCTGATAAACACTAGATCCAAGTATATTTTAGATCTTAATTATAAATTTCCACTGAGATTCCTTGAACGAGACTATCTTACACTTCTATTTTCATACATATTGTAACTCAACACTGCTTACATAAATGATACATCTTATGGCATAACTGAACAGATATTCTTGAATATTCACAGACACATTTGGGTCTTTGGCTTGGTGACATCTAAGCAAAGCTATGGTATGTGGCCATAAGCAACCATCTGCCTAACATTCATGTTCTGAGGCTGCCACTGCTCCGGGCAGCTGAGAACTAACGTACTGAAACCCATGAGCTTAATTTATTATTCACTGGCATCCAGTGTTAAAGTTATTGAATCTGAGTACCAACGGCATGGGTTGTCCACTTCACCATTGTCCTGAAAGTCCTCTCCCACCCAGCTCTCCTTATTGACCTAGCTCTGACACTTCACTCATTTCTTTTACTTTCTGGTTTTTACATGCATCTGTATTTTCAATCACTGTGCTAATGAAATGGCTTTAGAGACCCATAGGTATAAAGCACTGACAATTAAAAGCCTATCTTTTAATTTTGTGGTTGACTGACTCATTCATTTATTCATATTCATTTATTTATTTATTCAACAAATGCTGTGGAGTACACAATGGTGAATTACTATGTAGAGCTTGTGGCATAAAATTAAATAAACACAGATTATAAATAAAAACTGCAGTACCTCATATAAAGGAAAATTGCACAATGATATGCTAACATTAAAAGGGAGGGGGCCCATGAAGGGAGTATTCTGGATCAGGGGTTCCCAACCCCTGGGCCGTGGACCAGTACCGGTCCAGGAACCAGGCGGCACAGCAGGAGGTGAGTGGTGGGCGAGCGAGAGAAGCTTCATCTGCCGCTCCCCGTGGCTCCCTGTGACTCTCCATCACTCCCCATAGCTCGCTTGGACTACCACCTGAACCATCCCCTGCCCTGTCCGTGGAAAAACTGTCTTCCTCGAAACCGGTCCCTGGGGACAAAAAGGTTGGGGACCACTGCTCTGGAAAGCCAGAGAAGATATTGTTCTTCAGATAGTGTCAGGAGCTGAGATCTACAGATCAGAGCAGAAGGAAGGAGGATTAACAAGTGTGAAGGCCCCAAAGTAAGAAGCAGCTCAGCTCCCTTCCTAGGAAGGGAGCTAACAGAATGCCTGGGGCTGGCACACAGTACACAAAAGGGACCCATGAAGCGAGATGAGCCTGAAGAACCAGGCTGAGGACAGACCCGCAGAGCTCACGTTGCTTAGCTGATAATGACAGAGACTACTCAAGAGAAATTCCATTAGTCAGAAATAGTAATTAAACACGGGAGCTCCTTAAACATTATTCAGATACAATACTTAAACACAGATACTGTAATTAAACATAAGCTGAGTATAGCAATTCAAATAGTATTAACATCAGAAAGGTCAATTTGGGTGGATAATTGGCTCAAAATTTTCAACTTCGGAAACAATTATCTGAATTAATTGGTCTTATTAATTAAATCTTGGAAACCATCAGCTCTTTGAAAAGGATATGAGCTTTTTCTCAAAAATAGCATCCTATAAACACAAAACAAACCAATGTGAGAACAAGAAATATGCTATAGATAAGATCACGGCACCAAAGGTACTTTTCTATTTACTACTGGATTCAGCTGGGTTTTATCAATATTGCCTAAAGTGTAGAATGTCCACCATTTAGGAAGAATCTAAGAAAAGCATGAGGTGGTATAACCCCGTAATAAGTGGGAACTGCAACAAGTTTTGCTTGCAGTCTGATCTTTTTCTACCTCTTTCAGTTTGCTTTCTCGACTCCAACCCATCATCAACTTAAATACATATTGATCTTTTAAACTTTTAAAAATATTCTATAAAGAGAGAAAGTTCTTGAAGACAGTGATATGTATCCTACATTGTTCTTTAGGGTATGACAACATAGTGTATTCCTCGATTTCATAAAATATAGCTAAATAAACTTATTTGTAAACACCCAAAGTAGCCATAGCCCGTACTGTTATTCCTTTCTATACAGACAGTACTATTCAAATTATACTCCTATGTAATATATATACATATATTTAGTTTATGTTCAAAAGGAACCATAATTTCTGCATATATACATAACAATCTTTCTATACTATTTATACATAATGCATGCCCTTTAATTTGTGACTGCAACCAATTTTTCAAGTTACGCCAACACTCTACCCCTTGATTTTTAACAAGTCATGTAATTTAAGCAGAATGATGTTTAACAGGTACTTCAAATTCAAAATATACAAAACAGTTTAACATCTTACTTCTCTACCAAAATGCCTAAATCTTGCTTCCATTTCCCTAATGTATGGTTCCTCAACCTGGATGACATGGGGGGGATAATCCTTTGTTATGAGGACTGTTGTGTGCCTTGTGGTGTATTGATCAGCATCCTTGGTCTCTACCCAGTAGACGTCAACACAATTCCCAGCCCAGTCCAAACTGTGACAACCAGAAATATCTCCAGACATTTCCAAACATCTCCTGGGAGGCAAAATCACCCCCAGTTGAGATCCACATGCCTAACCCACTTCTTTCAGGTTACTAGCACCAGCATGCATCCAGTTTCACAAGAAACTATGAATATAATCCTGAATTCCTTCCATTCCTTTACTCTTCTGCTCCCTCCAGGTGGAAGAGATAACCCTTCACCCAGGCTACTCTCCCAGTGCAAGCCTTTATTACCTCTTATCAATTACAGCAGTCAACTAACTTGTCTTCCTACTTCCAAGCTCACTTTTTAACTTACCTTCTTTCTCCTGCCAGTGCGACCTTTCAAAAATGCAAATCTAATACTATCGTGACCTTGCTTAAACTGTTCAGTGACACCTCAGCATCTGTAGTGATGAATACAGAGGTATTATATATAGGGTACTATATGCTAATTATTATATTGTATATTAATTGTTATATATGTTTATATATTACATCTAATGTGTTTATATATTCATATATACATACATAATGTGTTTATATACAACCTTGAGTTCTTTCTTGCTAAGTTGTACCGCCACAGCTCCTTGGTTTGCTTTATATTACCTGCATCTAGCACTATTCCTAGAATATTACAGGTACTCAATAAATATGCGTTGAATAAATAAATAAACTAAATTGCTATAGCAGGAAAGGCAAAGACTATGTCATCTTTGAGATTATCCAAAAATTAGCACAAAGAAGGGAGAGTTTGGGGCCAGGCATAGATCACTCATGGGTGGGAGAGCCAAACAGGGGTTTTGAAATTTCACCTGGGTCTTTACCAGATAACTGATACGGTTTCATGATATGGAGTTTCTCTGCTATACATATTTTTGTTGTTTTTAAATATTTTTCCAAGACCCCACATTTATCCCTTAATAATCATTTCTTTGAAGAAAATCTCACTCTCTTCAACATATATTTCTCCTACACTAGTACATTTTATGACAGTTAAGCAAGTATTAGGCCACAGTCGATTGTATACATCCATCCTTACTAGCAAATCTATACCTCACTATCATCGTTTCCATTTCCACGATTTGTTATATTCTTGAACAGCATTTCTATAGGTGAACTGTTGCTTGCCATTTAATTTTAGGTGATACCATGCATGATGTCAATAAAGCTATTCCCCAAAATTACATGCACATCCAGAGACAGCACATACGGTTAAAGGAGTAATGGAACATTAAATTCAGCTGTCGATTTTAGTGTTCTAATTATTCCACACTGCCTCTATTACCGCTATTTCTGGGGGAAAAGAAAGACCATATTGCCTTTCAAATTGGTTAGTAAAAGTAGTGAGAGGTAATAAAGATGGTGAATTTTAAAGGGGCATAATAAAGCATGGAGGCTGACTCCATGGAATGCATTTCTCAGTTGACACAACAATCTCTAAAAGATATTTCAGGTATACAGAGGTCGCCTTAGTTGTGCCTTGCATTTATTTGGGCCACTAGGATATAATATGATACTGTGCTGTTTACTTAACAGACTTCATAATTTCTTTCACCTGAAAAGAGGGATTCCTCTGGGTGTTGAATGCCAAACAATATTCTCTCCTGACAAACTAGCAGGCATCTCAATCAGGCAATAAACTCTATAATTTAAAAAAAAATTTATCTTTAGCTGACAGGTATTTTTATGAGGATTTTTTTCTAAAGTCAAACATATTGCAATGTTTATTTATTTCTGTTTTAGAACTCATATTTAGTGATATTTTAAATAGTATTTTGTATTCTACTTGATAAACATAAAAACCAAAAAAGATATTTTGTACTCCTCTTAGCAAAGTACACATTATGAAATCCACCTAGTTCAAAACATTTACTGGTTTTGATGTTTATCAATATCTTAAATGTCCTTAGGGATATGTACCTCTTATTATGTTATTGTTCAACTCATTTTTGTTATAAAATGGATATGTTAAATTGAAAATCCCTTTCAACTATATATTCATGACAATATACATACAGTTTCACTAACCATTACTTACGCATAGCTCCATATATTTCCAGATTGCTCCAAACTGAAGGGTCAAGATTGTTCATACATTTTAGAATGTTCTAGTATAAATATGTTTTCTAAGAATCGGCCTAGGAAGTAACAGTTACTGTATAAGCCATCTTGCTTTAAATTCTCAGAACTGTTTTTCAGTTCATTAATGTTATGATGATTTTAAAAGAAAAAGAGAATGAATGCAAACTTTGACATCACACAATCTGAAATAATCGAAAGCTATGTGTAAATATCACCACTTAGTTGATCACATACTCATTTGCGCCTGACACATGGAGAAGACCATCCATTCAGGCTGCCAGTCTCTATGAGTCGGTATTTATTAAATACCTTGAAGCAAAGGAAAATCAACCAGACTCATCTGGTGCTATCAACTGGATTTCAGTTCCACAAAGAGAACTATGTAAAGGAATCATTGCAAAGTTATGTTAAGGATACAATTATAGACCTATAAGTACTGCTTTGAGAATATAATAATAAAAAAAAAGCAGTTGATTCCCTCTATGTGAATATGTATAAGGAAAAAGAATGTCAAAAACAGACCAAGCTCTCACGGGGTTTAAGCCTTAATATTGGGGTAAAAGCACACAAAAAGCAATAAAAAATAAAGAAAAAAGAACCCTGAAAATGTGAAGAGTCAGGCATTGTGCTAAGTTGATTACATAAAATATAATTTGCAATAATACTTTTTCCAAAACATTATTTCACTGTCGAAAAAATTAGAAAATATCAACAAAACAGGAAAAATATTAAAATACTCAGAGTTCAACTAACAAGAGGCACTGTTGATCTAAAATATAACCTTCCCAATATTTTTATATATTTTTTCATAGTTCATATTACATAAATATACTTGTGCCCAGTGATTGATTTCATGAATGATATATTATAAATATCTTTCAGCAACAATAAATAATCTACAAAATAATTTTAATAGCTTAATATTATTCCACTACACAGATGTTCCAGTTTTTACTTAATCCCTTATTGAAGGATATTTATGAATTTTCCTTTTTTTTTAATTACAAAGATCTGTTCAATGAATATCACACAATATCTTTAAGCACATGCCTATGTTCTTCAAGGCAGAATTTCTGGCTCAAAGTGCATGGACATTTTAAACAATATAAGCACATATCAGGTTTCCCTGCAGAAAGGTGATAATCAATTTTCCGTGTGTGTGGCCAGAAATCTAACACTTAGCTTAGAAAGTGGATCCGCCCTGGGAAAACAACCAACTCAAAATCTTAGGGTGCCTGTAAAAACTCAGCAAGCTGGTAATGCCTTCCGAAATCACATCAGAAATGGATCCTTTTTTTTTTTTTTTTTTTTTTTTTCGGTTCGCGGGCCTCTCACTGTTGTGGCCTCTCGCGTTGCGGAGCACAGGCTCCAGACGCGCAGGCTCAGCGGCCATGGCACACAGGCCCAGCCGCTCCGCGGCATGTGGGATCTTCCCGGACCGGCGCACGAACCAGTGTCCCCTACATCGGCAGGCGGGCTCTCAACCACTGCGCCACCAGGGAAGAAATGGATCCTTTTAACCTATGAAGCAGAGCAATGGCTACTGGAATTTAGGGGGGTGAGAATGAGGAGGAAGGAGGAAGTACAAAGGGACACAAGAAAACTTTGGAGCTTTTTTTTTTTTAACGGACATGTTCACTATCTTGAGATTGATGATGACTTCACTTGTATATGCATTTGTCAAAATGTATCAAATTGTACATTTAAAATAGATGCAGGGCTTCCCTGTTGGTGCAGTGCTTGGGAGTCCGCCTGCCGATGCAGGGGACACAGGTTCGTGCCCCGGTCCGGGAAGATCCCACATGCCGCGGAGCGGCTGGGCCCGTGAGCCATGGCTGCTGAGCCTGCGCGTCCGGAGCCTGTGCTCTGCAACGGGAGAGGCCACAAGAGTGAGGGGCCCGCATACCGCAAAGGAAGGAAAAAAGAAAAAGAAAAATAGATGCAGTTTATTATGTGTCGAGTACACCTTTAAAGCCTTAAAAATGTAGCATCTATGATGTAATTTAATTAATTGTAAATTATCTATGATGTTTTAACTTTGGAAATAGATGAGAACTATTTTAAAGAGTGTGAGAAGGAGATGGGGAAGGGAAAAGAAGAAAAGTGTTTTCAACACTGCCCCGGAAAAGGAGGATTTGACAAATGTGAACAGTACTATAGAAATCCCCTTTCAGTTGACCAGCAAACTACAACAGATTGATGGACATACAACTTAAAACTGTGGTTCTCTGCTTAATGACAGGAATAACCTTGATAAGATTAATAGATTCTGAAGGCAAGACCTCCTAAATCAGAAACTCTGGTGTAGGAAAGGCACCTGTTTTCTCTCTAGTTCCCAAGTGTCTTAAGAAACCTCCAAATTGCTTCACTTTAATTCATTGTCCAACAAGCAACCTTCTTCTCCATAACTCCGTCCTCTGAGAAGGCAACTTCCGACCTGTGACCAGGAGAGTGTGACATTTGAAAACTCATGTTTAGAATTCCATAATTAATATAATACACTCATTTTATAAATCAGTTTCTCTAAAGTGGGACACCCAACTGATTTTTTCTGAAGAAACTAATAAAGGTGTGTGCTTAAACATGTAAATTAAAGAATCAAATCTCAGACAGACAGTGAAACACTAAAATTTAATCATCCTCCGAGACTCCTTCCTGCCCTATCTGAATTACAATATCTATACTGACAAGTTTTCCAAGTGGATAGTTTAAAAATATACAAATTGTTTTAAAAGTTGAAATGTCCAAAGTACACATATAGTTAAAGTCAGGGTGTTTGGTGGAGCTATCAGGGAAGGGTGGTGCTGAAAAACCAATGTGGAGTCCAGGATTCACTACAAAACTATCGAAACAGCTATCAGATATGCTTTCATTCCAAATGAGAAAAGACTGCATGTATCATTTAATGAGAAAAAAGGGTGTCCATAATTTGAGAAGCCAAATCACTCTTTGGCCATTTCTGCACAAGTTTTGAAGCCACATACATTTTTTGGGGTATTTATATTTACCTAGTGCTATGGTAAAAATCATAACTGTTGGATAAAATTCTTTTTATAACCTCTATATATGAAGGCAGCCAGCAAACTAATAAGGCACTCTCATAAAATTCTTGTCCATGTAAATCATTACTGAGAACTCAGCCTGACATCTGAATTACTTGAATTTATATCAGTGACTTAACAAAATATTCAGCAATGTTGGAAATATACCTGATATTAATAACGACTTTGAAGAGAAAATCTTTGCTGCAAATTTCTAGGTAGAAGGCATCAACTTAAACAGAAGTTTTTTTCAATTTTATCACGGGATTTTATAATTTCATTAAGATTAAGAAAACTTTTTTCCAGTGTAGAGCATATGGCTTTCCACCTTCTATGTTAAATAACTTATGATGGACCTAGAGTCTGTCTACAGAGTGAACTAAGTCAGAAAGAGAAAAACAAATACCGTATGCTAACACATATATATAGAATCTAAAAAGAAAACAGTGCTTTGTGACCACCTAGAGGGGTGGGATAGGGAGGGTGGGGGATGAAAAAGGGAGGGTATATGGGGATATATGTATATGTATAGCTGATTCACTTTGTTACACAGCAGAAACTAACACACGATTGTAAAGCAATTATACTCCAATAAAGATGTGAAAAAAAGTAGCTTATGAGAATTTTATGTCACTGGCATTCGTAGTTCTTTTTCTATCTGCTTTCCCTGGAGTCTCATATGGAGTAGTCAGAGAGAAGTAGGAATATCTGCCTCCACTTTCAGATTAAATTAAAATTGTTTTATTGGTGTTACTTAAGTGAAGTTTGAAAACAAAATATCTTCATTATACTCTATATTCAGCAGGCAAATTTGTTTTTCTTTCACAGTTTTATCATCTTGATGTGTACTGTTTTAATTCTTTTGGTTGCTTTCCTATGTAAAAGAACAAATGAGAATAGATGGGAAAGCAAGTTGAATGGAATGATGTTCATGGTATATAGTCAAGAAAAAAGAGTATGCTTTGAAAGACTATGGTTTCTGGGAGAAGTCCATTTCCAAAGGTTACACACTGCATGACTGCATTTAACATTCTTAAAAGGACAAAACTTTAAAGATGGAGAATAGACCGGTGCTTGGGTACAGGGACTCAGGTGGGGAGATGAGTGCACCTAGAAGGGACAGCAAGAGGGAGCTCCCCTAGGGTAATGGAGCAGTGGTGGTGGTTATACAAACCTAAACATGTAATGAAGCTGCACAAAACTACACACGCACACACACACACACAAACACATACACACATAAACATACATGAGTACATGCTGAAAACTGAATATGGTCTATAGTCCAGTTAATAGCATTGTTCCAATGTCAATTCTCTGGTTTGGCTATCGCACTGCAGTATGTGGAGTGTCACCTTTGAAGGAAGCTTGGTGGAGGGGTGAAGAGCTTCTTTGTACTAGTCCAGTGAGTCTATAATTATTTCAAGATAAGAAGTTTTTTAAAAAGCTATGCAACTGACCAGTCCCCCCCATCAAGCCTCTTAGATAGCCTCATCCACCAGAGGGCAGACAGCAGAAGCAAGAACTACTACAATCCCGCAGCCTGTAGAACAAAAACCACATTCACAAAAAGACAGACAAGATGAAAAGGCAGGGGGCTATGTACCAGATGAAGGAACAAGATAAAACCCCAGGAAAACAACTAAATGAAGTGAAGATAGGCAACCTTCCAGAAAAAGAATTCAGAATAATGATAGTGAAGATGATCCAGGACCTCGGAAAAAGAATGGAGGCAAAGATCGAAAAGATGCAAGAAATGTTTAACAAACACCTAGAAGAATTAAAGAACAAACAAACAGAGATGAACAATACAATAACTGAAATGAAAACTACACTAGAAGGAATCAATAGCAGAATAACTGAGGCAGAAGAACGGATAAGTGACCTGGAAGACAGAATTGTGGAATTCACTGCTGTGGAACAGACAAAAGAGAAAAGAATGAAAAGAAATGAAGACAGCCTAAGAGACCTCTGGGACAACACTAAACTCAACAACATTCTCATTATAGGGGTCCCAGAAGGAGAAGAGAGAGAGAAAGGACCAGAGAAAATATTTGAAGAGATTATACTTGAAAACTTCCCTAACATGGGAAAGGAAATAGCCACCCAAGTCCAGGAAGTGCAGCGAGTCCCATACAGGATACACCCAAGGAGAAACACGCCGAGACACATGGTAATCAAATTGGCAAAAATCAAAGACAAAGAAAAATTATTGAAAGTAGCAAGGGAAAAATGATAAATAACATACAAGGGAACTTCCATAAGGTTAACAGCTGATTTCTCAGCAGAAACTCTACAAGCCAAAAGGGAGTGGCTTGATATACTTAAAGTGATGAAAGGGAAGAACCTACAACCAAGATTACTCTACCTGGCAAGGATCTCATTCAGATTCGATGGAGAAATCAAAAGATTTACAGACAAGCAAAAGCTAAGAGAATTCAGCACCACCAAACCAGCTCTACAACAAATGCTAAAGGAACTTCTCTAAGTGGGAAACAAAAGAGAAGAAAAGGACCGACAAAAACAAACCCAAAACAAATAAGAAAATGGTCATAGGAACATACATATCAATAATTACCTTAAACATGAATGGATTAAATGTTCCAACCAAAAGACATAGACTGGCTGAATGGATACAAAAACAAGACCCATATATATGCTGTCCACAAGAGACCCACTTCAGACCTAGGGGCACAGTGGTGCTGGGAAAACTGGACAGCTACATGTAAAAGAATGAAATTAGAACACTCCCTAACACCATACTCAAAAATAAACTCAAAATGGATTCAAGACCTAAATGTAAGACCAGACACTATTAAACTCTCAGAGGAAAACATAGGAAGAACACTCTGACATAAATCACAGCAAGATCTTTTTTGATCCACCTCCTAGAGTAATGGAAATAAAAACAAAAATAAACAAATGGGACTTAATGAAACTTCAAAGCTTTTCCACAGCAAAGGAAACCATAAACAAGACAAAAAGACAACCCTCAGAATGGGAGAAAATATTTGCAAACGAATCAACGGACAAAGGATTAATCTCCAAAATATATAAACAGCTCATGCAGCTCAATATTAAAGAAACAAACAACCCAATCCAAAAATGGGCAGAAGACCTAAATAGACATTTCTCCAAAGAAGACATACAGATGGCCAAGAAGCACATGACAAGCTGCTCAACATCACTAATTATTAGAGAAATGCAAATCAAAACTACAATGAGGTACCACCTCACACCAGTTAGAATGGGCATTATCAGAAAATCTACAAACAACAAATGGGAGAGGGTGTGGAGAAAAGGGAACCCTCTTGCACTGTTGTGGTACATATATACAATGGAATATTACTCAGCCATAAAAAGGAACAAAATTGGGTCCTTTGTTGAGACAGGGATGGACCTAGAGACTGTCATACAGAGTGAAGTAAGTCAGAAAGAGAAAAACAAATATCGTATATTAACGCATGTATGTGGAACCTAGAAAAATGGTACAGATGAACCAGTTTGCAGGGCAGAAGTTGAGACACAGATGTAGAGAACAAACGTATGGACACCAAGAGGGGAAAACTGTGGTGGGGTGGGGATGGTGGTGTGCTGAATTGGGCAATTGGGATTGACATGTATACACTGATGTGTATAAAATTGATGACTAATAAGAACCTGCTGTATAAAAAAAAAACAAAAAAAACAACTAATACTAAACTTTCTTTGGGTTATTTGTGTGGAAATATGTTAATACAAATGTTTCAGACATTACATGAAATTTCTAAAAATCTTATATGTTCTGGTATAATGTTTAAGTCATAATTCTTGTTATTACTTTAAAATGAATGTCTCAGAAATAACTAAATTTCCTTGTCAATTGCATTATCATGAACTTTCATCAAATCTTTAACTGTGGTCATTTTTAAGTCTTTTGTCATTTACAGACAGTTCTGGGTGTACTCTGATGCTTTTGCAAAAATGTTCCTATTAAAGGGTTTTCAAGGAATTCATGGAAAAGACTGACAAGTACAGGTTTCTGGTAACTGACTATACTGCTGAACTGAGTGAATAAGCATTTTCAGGAGTCTCATGGAAAACTGATTAATTCACAGAAGTGCTAACAAAAGATCAAGATGAAAAAAATTAATTACATGGGACTGAGTGAACTGATGAGGATGATTATAATTTTTGTGACTTTCTGTTTGAATAAAAAAAAATCCCACAAGGACTCAGAGGCAAAAAATATACAAATCAATTTTCACTGCAAAGTAAAGGAGCTGTTACAGTGGAGGATTCCTGGACTGAATGTCAATATTATGACATACTGTGAGTGTTTCGTGTCTGGTAATTGCAATCATTGTTGCTCTTGTTGTGGCCATCCGTTTACAATGCTTGGTGTCAGTTTATTTATCTCTTGTAAAAATAAAATACAGTGTGTGTGTGTGTGTGTGTGTGTGTGTGTGTGTGTGTGTGTGTGTGTGTAAAAGAAGAAAAAGCTATGCAACTTATAAACCTGGCTATAGTCATCAGTAGCAATAAAGCGAAGTTTCCAGTGACTTGTTACTTCCTGACAAAATTCCACCAAATCTGGATGATATGTTTGGGATAATTCAAAGAAAAAAGCCAAGTGGAACACACTAAAATTCACTTGAGAGGGCACTGGGGTGGGGTGACGGCCCATAAACGGGTTCTGTAGTCATGCTCCAACATGCCACAACTCAGGTAAGCAAAAGGACTCCGTGTCTGCCGATCAGCACAAACGTGCTCTGCACGATACACGCTGTGGAGAGAAGAGCTCACCGTGATTCCAAATATAAGCCCCGACTACAGTCACACCACAGGGCAGTTTGCAGCATAATCAGAGTGAAGAGCACTGAGGATTCATCGGTTTTGCTTTCTCTAAGTAATATCAGGAAGGGGCAACTAGTAGTGAGGTAATAACAGCAACGGCTCAGCACTTCCCATAAACTGGGCATTCTACTGAATGCAAGCTTGTTTTGTATTCACTAGGACCCGTGTGGTAGTTACACTTATTACCCCATTTTAAAGACATGGAACCAGTCTCAGCTGTGCAACGTGGCATGTCCATTGATAAACGGTAGTACAGGACAGAGAGAGAGATGGCACTCACATAACCTTGCTCCAGAGATGCTACATTACTGAAACTCAAGTTCCAGGATGGTGGGAACCTGGATAGATGAATTAATAGATGTTCAATAACTGTATGGCAAAATGATTGATGGTAATCTTCCCTTGCCACTTTCACTCCGACTGCCATCTAGTTTTCACTTCCATCCCTTTTCTCTCTGGTATCACCAACCACTTCCATATCACCAAGCTCCGTAGATGCTTATCATATTTATCTTTATAGAACATTCTGCAGTGGTTGACCATGCCGACTGACCACACTATCATTCTTGGAACGCTCCCTTCCTGGGCTTGTGCGTCATCACTCCCTTCTCGTTCTCCTCACATGTCTCTAGTTAGTCCTTCTTGGTCTCTTCATGTGTCACTTTTCTCCTACTGATCCCAAGCCAGGTGTGTGTTGTATTTTTTTTTATCCTCCAGCATCACTGTACTTACACCCTTCCTTCCTTCTCCCCCCAATGACCTATTTTTTTTAACTTTAATTATTTATTCTGACAAACTTTATAATATTCCACACACCTGCAGTGGGAAGTAATTAAGATGGGGGGCTAAGGAAAAGGTGAGTCAAACTTCCTAAGCTTAAAATATTGCCTCCTAAAATAAAACAAGGGAAACTTTACAGCAGTTTTTTTTGTAATATACTTGCTAATAGAAAGCATATAGAAAATACTGTTTGCACTTGTCTTTGATACAAGATGGACTCAAACTTAGTATTCCCTCAGATTTTTTTTTACCTTCTTGAATTATCATCTCATTTTTTTTTATTTTTCAAGGAATAAAAGACCACAAATTTAAGTCACTCATTAATTTTTTTTGGCTGAATCTCAGCTTACTTGTAGACTAATAATTCATCCTAAAAGTTGATATATCATTTTTCAGAAAAATTAAACTAAGGAAATAGAACATTTAGGTATAGATTTGTTTTTCATTTTTAAGACATTGCTTACTCTTAAAAATAATAGTCTGTTTACAAAAAGATTTTTAAACTCACTCATCAATTTAGAGTTCTACATTTAAGCCATCACTAACTAATTTAGAAATGTCCATTGTAAATCAAAAAAAAAAGAATAAAGCATCCTGGAAATAAATTGATACGGGAAAGTACAAAGATTTAAAAGTTAGAGGAACAGAGAAGACACTTCACATTTTGTTTATCTAACAGGCTAGTTCTGAAGTTAGAGAAACGAAGTTCCAGAAGTTGAGAGTTACACTACTGTCAGCCTGGCTCCTGGGTGAGAGTCCCCTCCCCATACTTGCTCTGATCCATCTCAGCTTTGCTTTTTACTATGTCTAAAGGCAACTGAGATTGCTTCCAGTCCCTGATATTTTCCTACCTTTTCCTCTTGTCATAAAGTATTCCTTTCTTTCTCTGCCTATTGATTTATTGGAAGACTACAGTCTACTAAGACAGAAGGTGATCCCATCCAATCAGCTGTCAGCAAATCAGTTAGTCACAGGTAGAGAGGGGTACCAAGGACAGAGGGAGATAGCTCTCCTAAGAGAGGAGCTCTTGAAAAATGAGTCCAGCTCTTGTCCCAATGCAAGGTGTGCTCAGTCCTTCTTGGTCTCTGGAATACAAAATCCAATTTAGGGACCAAAACTAAGCAGACTTTTGGGGTCAAAATCGTTTCCTTCACCAGAGTAGCAAAGGTCTTCTGAGTTCTCTTTTCTGGCAAGTACTTTTTCTCACCACCTCCATTCCATCATCATCTCAGCAGTGAGGTCTTGGGTCATGGTGTTCCAATATTCTTCCATCTACATCAGTGTTTCCTGGCCCTTTTCTAGCCTTTTCTCCTGTTCTGGGCTATTTTTCATGCTGTTGTAGCTTTTCTTGAACTCCACCACCAGGTCTTACTCGTTCTAGAATTATAAACTCATGTGGCTTCCACATCCTTCCATACTGCATGATTGTACAGCCCTTGTCCACAGTCACCAAGCATAATAAAAGGAAAGTTCCACTGTCCCTTGAGAATTTCTTCTTTCATAAAACATTTAATATTTTAAGGTCATCCATTCACACTTAATATGTAAATCTCCAGCCTCAAGCATGGATTTATCCCTCATTCTTTTAGAGAAAGATATTTAAACATGAACCTAGATTACATTATACATACACTCTATGAAAAGCACAACTTTCTTACTTCCAAATCCAATTTTAACAAACTTTCTCAATCTCTGATATTCTCCTACATCCCCAGGTACCCAGAAAGAGGTAAGAGAATTTCCTACATTGTAACTCTCCCTTTACCCTGCCCATACACACCTCCTCTTTTCCACAACATATTCAAGATGTGGTTTTCTGATTTATACTAAGGTGTCAAACCTACTTGAATAATTCACCCCAGTAATTTAAACTAATGAATAAGTCATTGATAGAAGGCACATTCATTAATTTAAAAAGAAATCTTTTCAATCAAATTTTAGCAGCAAAACATGACACGGGGAGATATACTTGGTACACCATCGGAGATCATCTTACCACGACCCACACATTTCTATTTATCTATGCTATACTCATGAGTATAAAATGCCACTATGTGTTTACTATAATCACAGAACAAAAAGAATTATTTCATGGCAATCTGAATTTGATTTAAAAGGATACACACACACACACATATAAGTATCTGTATACATACACAGATACATATACATACACACATAGTGTATATACAGTGTATACATAAGTATATACACAGATAATATATATCTATGTTTTTAATGAAAATAGAACTTCCAGGGCTTCCCTGGTGGTGCAGTGGTTGAGAGTCTGCCTGCTGATGCAGGGAACACGGGTTTGTGCCCCGGTCTGGGAAGATCCCACATGCCGTGGAGCGGCTGGGCCCGTGAGCCATGGCCACAACGGGAGAGGCCACAACAGTGAGAAGCCTGCATATCACAAAAAAAAAAAAAAAGAAAAAGAAAATAGAACTTCCATTTTACAAGCTTTGTAAGTCATATACTTAATTGAATACATATTTGACAGTCATCATATGAAATGATAAAACAATAGTACCATTTCTATTACAATCAGAGAGAAGGTAAAGACACTTATAATAGCACGATCATTCACATTCTAAGTGCTGCACAATGCAATTAAAAAACGAGAATAAAACAGAAGGATAAATATTGGCAAAATTGAAAAAATGATTATTTTAAGGTACATTATTGTGTAGTTTGAAAATCCCAAACACCTAAAAAATACAGAATCTCTAATATTGTTAAATGTAAATATAAGCGAATTGTATAAATCTAACAGTAACAACAACCAAACAAGGAAATAAGTAATAAGAATGTGCAGAAACTATAATAAAGAAAACTATAAAATTACTGAGGGAGATAAAGGAGACTCACATAAATGCAGAGATATCATCTTCCTCTTGAATAGGAAGACTCTACATTGTAAAGATGTCAATTTCTTCCCTAAATGAAATCTGTAAATTCAATACAATCCCAGGGGGGTGGAAAATATGAAATTGACACGGTAATTCTAAAGCTCATCTGCAATTATAAACCTCTGAATACCTGGCATCAATGCATCAGTGTAGGGAGAAAAAGGCAATTCAGTAAGGACCACTGGGAAACTAGTTACTATCCTGGAAGATACAAAGCTGAAACTCTACCCCACAGCCTTCACTACAATACATCCCAGATAATATATATAAAATAAGCACAATACAATTATATAATACAGGTATTAAAGCAAATATTCAGTGGTATTTTAATTGCCAGAAAAAAATAGATAACATAAAGAAAAACATTGATTGGGCATACATGTTAAGCAACAGGTGGATGTTTAAATAAAAATAAGATGTATCAGTGAAATGTATTATCAAACTGATATTTAAAGTAGCGGTGCATGGATATTTACATTAACTTGGACAAATATTTAGGATGACAGGTGTAAATAGGCAGAGAGAGATATCTGGAGAGATAAACATCAAAGGTCAATAGGGGTTACCTCTGAATTGTGTAATTATATACAATTGGCATTTTCATTTTTATACTCCTACTGCTGCAAGTTTCTACACGGGTTTATATTAGGCTTATATAC
This sequence comes from Phocoena phocoena, assembly GCF_963924675.1. Taxonomy (NCBI): domain Eukaryota; kingdom Metazoa; phylum Chordata; class Mammalia; order Artiodactyla; family Phocoenidae; genus Phocoena; species Phocoena phocoena. The sequence goes on along the minus strand of NC_089236.1, from coordinate 62,708,201 downwards.
AAAAGAAAAAAAGACTTTTCTTTCTTTCCTCCAAAATTAAGAGTTGGGGTCCAAGTCTGGGTTTCTCCCATTAGTGCGTATGCCAACTCTGGGCAAGCCACTTCCCGGTGTCTCAATATATTCATCTTTCGATCTAACCTAAAGTCTTGCTCATCTCTAAAATTCTAACTTCAGGGAGTAGCATCATATGCACACAAAGGGATGAAAAACAAACTACACATTCTGCGACAAAACTGCATGGTGAAATGAGGGAGAACCAGTAGTTAAGGAGTGTAAATTCTCGCAGTTGTTGAGGGAAATGTTGGTGCCTCGAGGATGGGAAAGCAAGACAGGTGTTGTGACCAAATCATTCTCTGTCTCTCCAGCCTAATCATATGCATCTGTTAAGTAGAACGTTCTTCTAAACAGTGCAATCTACCCCTCTGCTACTCTTCAACATTAGTTAAGCCCTATAATCGCTCACATAATTGGTAATATTGGTGTAGAAAACAACATTAATTTCAAGCTCCAGTAGAAACACAGAAAGACATCAGTATTTATCAAGTGAAATAAAGAAGGTAGAGAAAAAAACTGTGACTCTCAAAAGGGGTAAAGAGGGTGCCGTAAACAACAGAGTGTACTTGATGGGAAGAGTGAGCTAAGTTAGGTGAGTTGTTTTAAAAGCAGTTCCTAGATTTATAGGACTTTGGTTAATCATTTGTTTTTGTTCTAATTCAACGACAAGAATAAACAGCTCATGTCAAGGCTTTAGAAGAAAAAAAGAAATGATTCTGCCACAAATCAGCTGTGCGACTTAAGCCAGTATCTTATCCTCTCTCAGTTTCTTCAACCACTAAAAAATATTAAATGAATGCACTGGGATAAACAACTTCCAAGATTACTTGCCACTCAAAATCCTGATTCTGTGTCTTTTTCATTTAAGACCCAACATCCTTTTATACTTTCTAAAGTACAATACTTTATGCCTAATCAACCTTAGAAATTTTAGAAATAAATTATAATTGAATAATAAGATTTTTACTTTAAAACATTAACAAAATAATCTATTCCATTAGGAGATGTCATGATTCTCTAAGGTGAGGTTTGAGGGAACCCAGTAAATGACATCTTCATTCCCTACCCAAGTATGACACTAATTCAGAGACAGTCACAAGAGTCAAGCACATGGAGAACAAATGCCTGTTTTATTATTGATAAAAGCAATACTGACATATATGGCTTAGGTGTTCGGCTGACGGGACTTACTAACTCCATCTGCCTAATTCCCTGTGGGTGTATCCAACTAGTCATGGGCACAGCTGCACCATCAGGGGCCTTTCCATGGGAAGCTGCCTCAGGAAATCTTAGTCCACGAAGGCGCAGAACAGAATGTGTGCTCTCTAGGGCTTCCCTGGTGGCGCAGTGGTAGAGAGTCCGCCTGTGGATGCAGGGGACGCGGGTTCGTGCCCCGGTCCGGGAAGATTCCACATGCTGCGGAGCGGCTGGGCCCGTGAGCCATGGCCGCTGAGCCTGCGCGTCCGGAGCCTGTGCTCCACAACGGGAGAGGCCACAACAGTGAGAGGCCTGCGTACCGCAAAAAAAAAAAAAAACAATGTGTGCTCTCTGCAGGCTATCAGACCCCAAAGGGAAAGGAAGAGGAAGAACCTGGGCTAAGTAAGCTCAATTCTTTCTAAAGTCTGTGACCCTTTGGGCTTAGTGAGGACAAAGCCCTCTGCCATGATCCTCCCACTGTCCCTTATTTCAACAGCTTTTCATTGTACCAGGAGTTAAGTAGCTTTTTTCCTTTGGTACATATTTTCCTACAATCTGGACTACGCCTCTAATATTTTCTTTCTCTCTGCTGTTTTCTACTTTTTTCACGATGGTTCAGCTAAGTTTTCGATGGTTATCTTTGCTTTGAGGTTGGCCCCTTTCCCTCTCTAACTCAGGTAGGGCAGCGCTGCTTGCTGTGTTCAACAGTCTTCTTTCCGTTACATTTCCCTTTGTTTTCTGGCCCAGATATTTTATTTTCTGACATAACCCTCTTGTTTTCATCTCCTATCATGAGATTGTCAAGAACTACTGAGACTAGTAAAAGTATTGTTTGAACAGCTGATCCGAGGTTGGACTCAAAGTATCGTCATCTTCCCTGGATCCCCTCTAATGAGCCTGTCTGTCTCTCTCGCTCTTGCTGCTTCCCTTAGAATCCTAATTCCATGTATCTCTTGGGTTTGTTTCCTAAAAACATGGGCGATTCCTATGATGACTTACAATGAATGTGTCACCTTGCATATCAATCACCTACCAACTCTCTGATCATTTTACACAGCTATTACGTTTTCCCCTCTCAAACCTATCCAGATAGTTTATACTTATCTAATACAGGCAACACAATCTCAGAAGTCCTACTATGATCTTTCAAGCTTCAGCTTTTTTTTCGACATTACAAAGAATTTTAATTTTCCATGTGTGTTCTTATATTCTTTGGTGGGTAAACTAGAATTCCAACCCTGAAGTACAATTGGAAAGTTCTTAGGAAACCTGTTGTTACAAAGTCTAGGTTGAGAGAGAATAATTGCACAAAGTTTTTGATAAACAGTTGAAAGTATACTTATAAGGACAGATGCGGATTTCCCCCACCCAGGATCATTAAGATATAGTTGACAAATAAAAGAGTATATACTGAAGGTGTATAATTAATGTTTTGATATACATATACATTGTGAAATAATCGCCACACTATCTATCACCTCACACACTTAAATATTTTCTCTTTTTTTGTTGAGAACACTTAAAATCTACTCTTTTAACAAATTTCAAGTGTACAATACAATATTACCAACGACAGTCACACTGCCGTAAATCCCCAGAACTTATTCACCTTGCATAAACTTTGTACCCCTGGTCCCCAGTTGCCCCTGGCAACTACATTCTACTCTTTTTCAAGGTTTAGCCTTAAAAGGCCATCTTTCAAGTTTCTTTTACCCTGTTAGATTAATTGTTCCAGTTGGCTCTCTAAAATTTTGTCTCTCTTAGACTTTATTATGTTTAGTTACTGTCTGTGATCTAGGAAGACCTAACAGATCGTCATTGTCTAATACCCGCTGGATAAACATTAAAGATGTAGTTGCACCTCCTTTGTCTCTCTCCACCATCTCAGTTCCCTTGCATCCCTCCCAGATGGTTGTCTAAGCTGCCAGCAGCTCTCCTTAACAAAATCTCTCTCTCCTTCCAGCTGAATCAGTCTGTCTTCTTCCCTTTCATTTTATTCTCTCACTATTCCTGTCCTGATAATAAAACTGACGAGTATTATCCAAACTCTCTGATTTCTCCTTTCTCCAATTCTTATATCTAGAAACAATCACAGGAGTTTTTAATTACCGGTTCCCTCATTTTGTCCTAATTTTAGTAAAAGGACTTGAAGTGTCTCTCTTAGTATTGCCTACCCTCAAAGCGTTTACAGCTAGCACTGCCTGGGGCTGCTCCACGACACATGTACTTCTTGGCTGCCTTCAGATCTTTTTTTTTTTTTTTTACTGAAGCACTATTTGTTTTGAGGACTAAAACACATATTTTTGGTATTTTCATGCCTGTCTGCCACTTGGCTGCCATACGGGGCTTGAACTGTGCCTGTGTAGTTCAGTGCACACCAGCAGCCCATGTTCTCTGGCCTCCTAAATGGCTAGTGTTTTGTAAAGACATATCCTACTTACTTGCCAGCATAAAAACAGCCACATATATTTGGGCAAAGACCATAAAATAGAGCACCAAGGTCTACAGGCAGTGCCCCATGCTTAATAGCCAAAGGCATGAAGCTACCTGACCAGGCTCCGCCAGTTAAAAACCAACCAAACCAAGTTTTGAAAGTTCATAACACAAGCCAAAACCCAAGTGATACTTACTTGCTAATATCTAAGGCTTTAAGTCACGTATCAGGTACATATTAGTAATTTTTATCCCCAAATTCCACTCTCTGTGTTTTTCTCAAGTTTTCTAGCCCAAGGTACAAGATAATGAATTCTAGCTATTCCAGTGAAGAGATCCCCTGTTCCCTGGTCAGGTTCAGAATCAACTGAGATAGAGAAATCAGACAAGTAAAGACAAAAAAAAAAAAGTAACCTTTTGAAAATAAATCAAATTAATTGAAAAATACTATTATTGAAAACAAAAATTATTCGTTGAAAACTGATAACATTAACTTATCATCAGGCCAGTGGATTAAGAGAAAAAACTATGTGCAAAATGTTAGGGAAGATCACTTATCCCCTACTCCTTGTTGAGGGTCATTCATTAAAGTAACTTCTTGACCCTCTTTCTTTTCTCCTCTCACATCTCCCCCAGAGGCGGAAATGTGAATTTTCTGATTAGAAAACTTCAGAGCAGGTACTGGTCAAGGATGACTCAGTTCTTTTCTTCCTCTGCCTTTGTTTGGCAGCCATCCTGCCCACAGAAAGCATGCTCCTCCATTCTGTAAAGTAGAGAGGGACGCCCTCTTGTGGGGAGATCTGATATCACCCAGAGCAGTCATTGACTCTAACTGGAATTAAATGTGCTGAGTCTTTCCAATGTAAGGGCAAACTTCGCAAATACACTTGCCTAGAAGATCCAAATTTCCCAAATTCATCCATATCAGTGATAAGATTACACTATATATATATATACATATATATATATATATATATATATATATATATATATATATATATGCCTGGCTTTATCTCTATCTCTAAATTGCTTTTAAACCTGTGTAGAGTGGGGAGAGAAAGATACCAAGGTAGCATTATTTATTGAGCATCTCAACCCTGATTCTGTTCTCTCCAATCACCTAGAAATAAAAATCAAGCATACATCTACTATTTACAGTCTAAGTATTCCATGAGATCTTATCTGAAAAACCAATCCTTCAGAGGCTCCTTTCACTGTTATTATAAAATCTTAATAGATGCTGGCTTCCAAAGAGGAAAAGCAAAGAGTTTCTATAATAGTATTTGAACGAAACCAAGAAGCCCTAAAAAATGAACCTGAACACATTTTCTAATCTTTGAAGTGTGTCTGCTGTTATTTTTGTTTTTAATACAAATATACCCACAAGGAGTCGCTATTTGATTCCTAACGCTTGAATGAGTATATTTAATCAGGGCCTCCCTAGAAAGGGGAAAACTAATAGACAAGAGAAAATTCTGTGAATGGTGAGATGGGTGGTCATTGAAAAAAGGTCACAAAAAGGTAAAAATGAGATGCAGAAAACGTATGTACATCCCAACCTTTACAGTGTGGTTTACCAGACAGCCTATCCGGCTCACTGCACAAGATTTTCCTTGACATATACTACAACTTCAAAGTCATTTTTGCATGAATGTGCCGTTTTCCACCTTGAGTGCCCAAAAAAGTGATTGAAAACAGTAAGCAAAGATAACACAAGGAAGTCCAGGTTCTCATTGACATCTTTTAACTTACTTGGAATTTCCTTCTGTTCATTTAAATGGCTTCTAAGTCCTAGTTACCTTTAAAAAATTAAATATAAATCATTCCTTCCTGGACGTTTTAGATATCAAACTTATTTGGCTTTTATGACAAGGAGGACACTATGATGGGATGAGAAGAGAGTTAAGTTCACAATCATGAGGTCTGAGTTTCTATCCTCTGGGAACTCTCCTTCTAGAAATCTTAGTTTCCTCCTCTATAAACAAGGGGTCTACACAAAACGATTCCAATAGTACTCCCAGCTGTGACCTGACTTTACTGCCAAACGTATGATTTATTTACACACAGATAATACCTAAAGAGATGATCACAGAACAGAAACAAAACAAAAAACTACCCAAGCTCATATATACAGAGAAAACAGGTTTGTGGTTGCCAGAAGTGGGAGGGTGACGAGGTGAAGGGGGTCAAAAGGTACAAACTTGCACTTATAAAAATAAGTCAAGGGGATGTAAGGTACAGCATGGTGACTGTGGTTAAGAATATCATAGTGCATATTTGAAAGATGCTAAGAGAATAAATCTTAAAAGTCCTTATCACAAGAAAAATAAATGTTGTAACTACGTATAGTGATGGATGTTAACTAGACTTATTGTGGTGAGTATTTTGTAATATATACAAATATCGTAATCATTATGTTTGATACATCTGAAACTAATATAATGTTATATACCAATTATACCTGAATTAAAAAAAAAAAAAACAGGGCTCCAAGAAGAACACTACCAAAGAAAAAAATATATATATGACCCCAATGATGATGCAATGATGACGCTTCTTGAGGTCCTCCTATGTAACAAGCCAGGAAAGGCATTTTACACATCTCTTATCCCTAACTGCCACAATAACTCTCCATTTTAGATGTTAGAAGAGCACATCAGCACACAAGCAAACCTTCTGCTTCCCAGTGTACATTGCAACCTTGCTACTCAACCTGAGGCAGGTGGAGTTTGTGCTTATCAGAAACAGAATCCTGGGCCACTTCAGACCTACTGAAGCAGAATCTACATTTGGACAAGATCTCCATGGCACTGATTTGCATGTTAAGGTTTGACAACCAACCCCTGCGTAGACAATGCTATGAAAGGAAAAGAGATGAACTTAGCCACTATCTGTGTTAGTTACTGATAAAGCAATCAACACAGAGAAATTTAACAACTTGAAAGTTATCACAAAACTTTCAGCAGAGCTGAACTCTTGTCTGATTTCAAAGCCTGTGCTGTTGATGTTATTTTCCAGTTGGAATTATATATCTTATTTTACTTCAAGTGATAGGTAGGTAGGTAGATAGACAGACAGACAGATAGACAGTAGACAAATAGATATAAATGATAGGTAGATATAGATAGATACAGCTACATAATACGTACAACTTAATTGCAAAACAAAATGTGAGTTCTGACACTTTAAATAGTCTATACTGCCCTTCATTTGAGACTAATTAAAACTTCAGTTAATATCATTCTTCTGTTTATTCTTATTAATAAAGCAGTAATAATAATTACTGTAAATTACTGTGATGACCTAATAGAAAAAAATCCACAACTAGGACCAAGAAATTAAATAGGCTAAAAACATTTTTATTATATTATATTATATTACATTATAATAAGATTATGTTATGGTAAATTTCAGAATGCTGAAATATAGCATTGTAGGAGCTGTGAGATAATATTAATACATAGAAACCACCACAACAAATAGTTAACTTCTTTCATCAGGAGAAAATTATCCTGTTAGTATGGTCTCTTGTAGATGATAGAAAAATATAAAAATTGAATTATCTTATTTGGATTTATTACAATTTGTAAATTGTGATTGAAGAAGGAGTTCAAAGATATAATGTTGGAGTATTAAGTACATGCAGTTTCCTTTATAACAGAAACAGAATTTCTATAGTACCAGGAAACATCTACCTGTAGTAGTTACTTATAATTACATAATACATTGATGTTGAAGAATACCGTTAGAAGGAACATAATATTTCATTACACCTTTACATCCTCTCTTCCAGAAGGCTATATGGCATCTACTGCTACATGAAAATTATGTCCTTAGCCATTTTATGAAATCAAATTTTACAGAATTTAAATGATTCCAAGTAGACTAACTTTCATTTTGTATTTTAAGCACCTGTTTCAAGATTCAAGCTAATTGTAGATCTCCCTAAAATGGTACTTCTTTTATGCCAAGGACAAGAATAAAATCATCTTTTTTATTATTATTCAAACATCGTCTCCGGAGATTCAGATTTTGTACCACAGATAAATTCCTTCCTAGATGTATCCAGAAAAGGACAAATAAAATCTAACGTCTAACAGAAAAGACTGAAGAAAATCCTTCCACAAAGAAAAAGAAAAAGCTATTCAATCATATACTTCATGCATGTGTTCTTGCTTACAAAGCCCTCTTATATAAAGTAGTCATTTGATTGTCACAACAAACCCTCTAGGTAGGTGGACCACAATGATTCTGTTGTGTAAACTGAGACTGAGAAATTCAGTAACATGTCCTACACCCGTGTCAGTACGTGCTGGAGCCAGGCCCAAGTCAGGTTTCCTGTGCCTCTACTAATACACGGTGCCCCTGCTTTAGAAATGTGCTATTGACTTTATATGTCACACTGATATATCATGCTGATCTGTGTTCATTGTAACAAATGTCGCTCAATGCTACTAACCTTGAAATACAAAATTTTAAAAGATTCCTTCCCACAAAGACAGGTCAAGGTTTCTTCTATCCCAAGATTTAGTCATAATACTATGATTTTTCTTAGGAAACCAGTTATTATTTTACAGCAAAATATGTTCAGTTTAATACTAGTAGGGCTCTTAAGCAGTTAATGGGGTCACTACTACTTCAAAAACACACCATAAGTGAAATTGTAAAACCTGCTAAAAATTAGACAAGAGAATAGCTTCATGGAAAGTAAAATTGAGGTTTGAAGGGAAGGAAAACTAGTTATTAAGATCACACGCTATACAAGGTAGTTTTTGGAGGGCTGATCAATGCATTACTATTTTCAATGACAACTTTATACAAATATATACTTTATAAAGGATACGCAATGGATTGTGATAAGGGTCTCCAATTCATTCCCCCTAAACAATGTGGCTATAGAAGTAGCTTTAAATTTTAAATACTTTAGAAGTCTTTCTCATACTTGTTCTCCCCAGTTTTTGTTAGGATAAGGTACTTGCTTGAATCAAGGCTTTACTGTTCCTAGTTCTTAGGGGGTTTTTGTTTGTTTTTTGCCACATGGCATGTGGGATCTTAGTTCCCCTGCATCCCCTGCAGTGGAAGCACGGAGTCTTAACCACTGGACCGCCAGGGATGTAAGTTTTAAATTAAACCTACAGTCTGTAGCTATTACGTCATTTTACTTCTTTTATTCTTTTTACTTCTTCTTACTCTACCCATCAACTTTTCCACCCCCGAAACCCAGCCCACCTTTTCTCCCCCACTACGTGACTAGTAGTAATAGCCTAAGATATATATCCTTCCATGCTTTCCCCATGTTCAAAAAAAAAGATTTTTAGAGAAAAAAGAAAAGAAAGTTATACAAATCTATTTTTCCCTTTGAGTTCATTTACAATATTTTTTGCCATAAAAATTTTGTTTTATAGGAGAGCGTGTCTTTTCTTTATTACCTTCCAAGTGTCCTACCTTACTTCATCAGGTCTTTGAAAGTCTGAGTCTATACATACATAGATGTCCAAACTTTTCCTAGGATTTTTATTGGTTATTTTTTTTATGTCGCATATAGTGCTTCCTTATGTCATTAATGTCTTCAGTCTGTGTAGATTTGTGACCTTTCTTATCCCTAAACATGTATAATGTTGTTCTCTCTCTTTATTTTTCCCTTCAACAGGGTTTTATTGATTTCCTTGAATATTCAGAGAAAAACAGTTTTACTTTATCTTTCCTATTTCACTTTTATCACAAGACTTAAGGTTAGTATTTCCCTTCACCAATTTCATTTTTGTTTTTGTTGCTTTTCTTGTAACTTAAAAAAATATCATAAAGCTCTTTATTTTTGGATCACTGACTGAAGTTATTCCTTAAACAGAGTTTTACTGAGGTTATTTGGTTTTATAAAGTATTCTCCCTTACAATGTTTTCAAAATCATTTATAATTTGTAGTTTTAGTTTTAATTTCTGTCTTGATCTGTAATTAATTTAGAACTGTAGTTCTTAATTTCCTATCACAGAGGAGATTGCAATCTCCTTCTCTATTACTAATTGTATTTTGATCCAATACAAAATGTAACATGTAACTTGTAAAGTTCTACCATTTTTACTAGTTATCCTCAGTGTCAAGTATATGGTTAATTATGAATATTTCATAGACATATAAAACAATATTTCTATTTGAAAGTGTAAATTTGTATACGTAGCTTTATGTTTACTGACATCATTCAAATTCTTTATGTCCTCAATTATTTTCTCTAGTAGATCTGACCCCAAAATAGGCATATTAACATCTCCCACTGTAACTGGATTTTTATCAAGTTCTCCTGGGAGTTTTAATAGTTCTTTTTATATGTATTTAGCAGCTATGCTGTTTGTTGTACTCAGACTTGTGACAACTATATATTTTTTAAAAAACAGGCATTTTATTATGACGTGATGTTTATATATCAGTAAATGCTTTGACCATTTTGTCTGATAATCATACCACTACTCTTGAGCTTCTCATAAATAGCATACATTAGGGGTAGATTTTTGACAGTCTCTACAATTTCATAAGAGACAGAATTCAGCCTGCTCACATTTAGTATAACAATTGATATCATTAATTATTTTAGTTTATGTTTTCTTTAAAACAATTGAAAACAATTTCCCTGTTGCAATATTTCGCTGATATGATCAAACTGCAAGCCTTTCGTTCTCGCTTGCTTGTTGATTTGGAAATTTCACTCCACTTTTATATTAGTTTATTTCTTTAGTTTATTTTCCCCTTACTACCATTTATAATAAAATATTGCTCAATTATAAAAAATATAAAATATTTCTCAATTATAAGAAGCGTGATGCTTCTTATCTATTAGGACTCTATATTCCCCTGCTGCTTCCTATATCCAATCCCCATAAGATAAAACATTTATAATACTCTTACTTCTCATTCTTTCTCCTCCCACGTTAGACATTTAGAGTATGTGCTCCCCGTTTCCAGTGTGTTATACCAATGAGCCAAAGACGGCCCCAGGGTACTGGCCCTATGTTGTTTACTTCTGCATAGCAGGCGGGCACTGTTGGCTCAAAAGCCTGCCAATGCCCGAACTCAAATTTTTACATATCAAATTGTTTTAAATGTAAACCAAATATGCAGATTGCTAGGCATTTACAGCATGCCTGTGATGCATACCCCATAAAGCTACTTCCAACATCTGCTAGCCAAAGATAAGACAAATCTCAGGGGCTAGAAAAGACCCCAAACTGCTGCTTCCCTTTGGAGTTCTCTGATCCAGAAACTCCCTGCCATCCTACTGAGTGACATCACCGGAACATACAATTCCCCTCTCCCCCAAGGTTTCCTTTACCTCTTCCCCTTCTGGGTGGTGCCCTGCACCACTGTCTCTGGAAGGTCTCATGCTCTGAGGGCTGGTAAACCTGTCCAGTTGCCACCCAAATAAAGCTTGCTGTGTGCTACTGCCACCTCAAGGTCATATATTTTTCCCTGATCATCCCCCAAATCCCTGAACTCACCTCAGAACTCTCACATTTTGCTTACACGTTATAGTAAATCTACTTCTAGATTACTAATAACTTTCTTTTGATGTATTTTCCTTTTCAATAATCAATATTTAGCATTTAAATAATACATACTCCTTCATCCTATTAGGTATACACAGACAGATGATATAGAAATAGATATCATCTATTTAGGTATACACAGAGATAGACAGATAGGTAAAATCTAACTACTCACCACCTCCTTCTTCTTTTCCTGTCTTGAGGTCTGATCTATTATATTATTATTTTGTTGGAGTACATTCTCAAGCAATTATCCCTCATGAAGTACATAGGTGATACACTCTCTGAATCACTGAATATCCACAGTACTTTATCCCATTCACCATGAACCTAACAGGTGAATTGCATCTTAGCTGGGTATTGGACTCGTGTGGTGCAGTGCTTTTATCTCCGTAATCTACAATTGTCTTTCAAAATTCAATGTTGAAGACGAGAGCTGAAATCTCTATGATCTTTTCTCATTTTGTAAATATATTCTTTTAGCTCACAAGCTTGTACAATTTCTCTTAACCTTTAAAGTTCAGGAATCTTGCCAAGATTCACTGAGATCTGTGTCTTTTTTCCTCAATCACACCTAGAACTCGTGAAGATTTTTTCCAGCTTTATTGAGCTACAACTGGCAAATTAAAATTGTATACATTTAAGGTGTACAACATGATGTTTCTACATACGTATACGCTGTGAAATGAATACCACAATCAGGCTAAGTAACATTTCCATTACCTCATACAATTAGCTCTTTTTTGTGTGTGGTGAGAATACTTAAGATCTACCCTCTTAGTAAATTTCAAGTATGCAATAGAATAGTAATTATAGTCATGATGCTATATATTAGGTCTCCAGAACTTATTCATCTTATATCTGAAACTTTGAGCCCTTTGATCAACATCTCCCCAACTTATCCAGCCCCTGTTCCCTAGACTCCTGTTAACTACCCTTCTACTATCTGTTTCTGTGGGCTTGATTTTTTCAGATTCCACATGATTCCAGATTTCATGAGTATATGCAGTAGATGAGATCATGCAGTATATGTCTTTCTGTGTCCAGTTTATTTCACTTAGCATAATGTCCTTCAGTTTCATTCCTGTTGTCACAAATGGCAGGATTTCCTTCTTTTTTAATCTCTGAATAATATTCCATTATGTGGTATGTATCTACCACATTTTCTTTATTAATTCATCCATCAACAGATTCTTAGGTTGTTTCCATATCTTAGCTATTGTGAATAATATTGAAATGAACATGGAGTGCAGTTATCGCTTGGGAACAGTGATTTTGTTTCCTTTGGATATATACCCAGAGGTGGGATTTTAAATCTACCGACTCAAGAACTCAACTCTGGGAAGTTCTCATCTATATTTTTAAAAACTTATTGCTTCACTTATATCTAAAATTTTTTCCTCTTTTACAACTCCTAATATGTACATGTTAGGTCCCCTGAATCTTCCCTCTGTGTTTCTTTTATTTACTGTCCTAATTTTCAACATTTTGTATTTTTGTTCAGTGTTTTAAGTTATTTCTTCCACTATGTCATCCTGGCCATTAATTCTGATCTCAAATTGGCTACCTTCTCCTTTAATTCATCTCCTGAATATTTCAGTTCTTTTTTTTTTTATTTTAAGAGATCTTTTCGGTTTTTTGCACATCCGATTTTACTTAAGATCCTTAGGCAGAGAGAGAGCTAGTGATGCAAATATAGAGAGAAATAATAGAAACAGTGCCTCTATTCCAGCATCCATCTCTATTTCATTAGGCGCTGTCAACTTGCGCTGTTCTGATTGCTCTTCTTCTCTGTACTCTGGAATCCCTTTTGCATTGATCTTTCTTTCTCCCAGCCTAGTCATGGGCCTCGGGGTGTGTAAACAACAGCAATAACCTGGTGTATTTGCTATTTGGAAAATCAATACCCTCTCTTTGTATCTGGAAGAAGCTTCTTTTCTGCTGGTCTCCTTAGTTGCAAAAGCTGACAAAGACTGGAGAAGTGTTAAGTAATTTCACAAAGCTCTCACAGATAGTACATGGAACTGCTATGATAAGAACCAGATTTTTTTTCCCCTTCATTTTTTTTTTTACAAAGTCACTGTACTTTACTATAACATCCATTTTTACTTTTTTTTTGCAATCAGACGGTAACAATGATAATGAGCCCATTTTCCGTACTTATATAAATGTAATTAGCATTGCCTCGCCAACTAAAAGGGAAAAAAGGGGTGTTTGGTTTTTCAAGGGAATATTTCAGGATGTTGAGGAGGTGACAGGAGAGCATGCTTCAGAGAGGCGGGAGCTGTGAGGTTGGAGAGTGGAAAGGCTGAGGGGCAGAAATGAAAGAGTCATAGGAAGGCCTCTCTGAGAGCCAGGTCCACATACTACCACGTTAGTGAAACTCAAGATGACAGCAGGGAAACCTAACTCCCACCATACTCCGAGCATGTGAGTTGGGGAGGGTGTTGATCGTATGTACCTTGAACTATATTGATATCCCCTCTCTACTCTTAGAGGGAAACAGGTGCAGCGACCTGGGTGGTGGGGGGGAGTCAGACAAGGCTAGCCAGCTCTCCTTCACTCTCCCCATCTCAAAGGCCTATAGCTCATACCTGACACTCATGTTCGGGTTGCCCGCTGTTCTGCACGCTTTCTCAAAGCACGTAAGCATTTCACGCTAGACACAGCTGCCTGCAGATCCCACTCAGCCCATATGCTGCTGTGTAACACATCAGCTTTCTTGATTTAGTTTTAACACCACATTAGAGATGATTTCTGTTTCTTACATTTCTAAGAAAAACAATTCATTCAATCTATATTTAAACTTATTCATAACAGTTTGTCAACATTTTGAACTGGGAACATACATCAAAATCCTAAAACAGAATGTCCTAGCAAAAAGCAATACAGTAAATGTACTGCATTGCCTACCATATGAAAAGTCTTAGAAAATCTTTACGTATTTTGAATTAGCAATGCCACTCCTCTATCTTTCCAAAGTACCAAACACTTATACACATGAGGGTTAATTTCAGACAAGACATTAAATAACGAGCAATGGGTACATTATGGCACACCAATATGGTAAGATGCCAATTAAAATGTATTAAAGTGAATGTGAGACGGGACACTTAATTAGATGGGAAAACACCAGGCATGGGAAGATCCACAGGTTCAAATACGTCTTGCTTTCTCCTCTGTTCACTCCATTCTCAGGCAAGCTCTCTCCTACTGATGGTGAAGATGGCTGTCAGCAACCGCGGAGTTTCATTCTACTCTATCAGACACAACCATGGAAAGAAAGCTTCTCTCTTCCAACAATTCTTGAAAAGAAATCCAGGAATTTCTCTCATTAGCTCTAATGTGTCTCCCTGTGGCTGAAGGAAAGGAGCACGAGCTTGGCCAGGCTTCTTTACACACTCACGTTTAATGTCCAGGTTAAACTCATTTGGACCACATGGGCTGAAATGAATGGGCTGTTATCAGATGAAAGGAACACCGCGTTGCTGGATCATATGGTATTTTTAATTTTTTTTTTTTTTCGGTATGCAGGCCTCTCACTGTTGTGGCCTCTCCCGTTGTGGAGCACAGACTCCGGATGCGCAGGCCCAGCGGCCATGGCTCACGGGCCCAGCCGCTCCGCGGCATGTGGGATCTTCCCGGACCGGAGCACGAACCCGCGTCCCCTGCATCAGTAGGCGGATTCTCAACCACTGCGCCACCAGGGAAGCCCTATTTTTAATTTTTGAGGAAGCTCCACACTGTCTTCCAAAGCATCTGCATCAGTTTACATCCCCACCAACAGTGTGTACAACAAATCCAATTTCTGTAAATTCTTGAAAACACTCGTTGTCTTTTTTTGTTTGTTTTTCTAATAGTCAGTCTGATTTGAAATTAGAATCTCAAAGAGATATTAGCATTCCCATGTTCACTGTAGCATTATTCACAATAGCCAAGATATGGAAACAACCTGAAAGTCCGTCAATGGATGAATGGATAAAGAAAATGTGGCATAAACAAACAAGGGAATATTATCCAGCCATAAAAAGAATGAAATCCTGCCATTGACCCATACAACAATAAGGATGAACCTGGAGGACAACATGCTAAGTGAAATAAGCCATTCACAAAAGGACCAATACTGCACGATTCCACTTATGTGAGGTACCCAAAATAGTCAAACTCATAGAAGCAGAGAGTAGAATAATGTTGCCAGGGACAGGGGGGAACAGAACACGAGGAGTTGCTAATGAACAACATAAAGTTTCAGTAATGCAAGATAAATAAGTTCTAGAGATCTGCTCTACAATATTGTGTCTATAGTTAACAACATTGCCCTGTATACTTACAAATCTATTAAGAGGGTAGATTTCCTGTTATGTGTTCTTAGTAAAATAAAATAAAATTTAAAAAGAAAGATACAGGGCTTCCCTGGTGGCGCAGTGGTTGAGAGTCCGCCTGCTGATGCAGGGGACACGGGTTCGTGCCCCGGTCTGGGAGGATCCCACATGCCGCGGAGCGGCTGGGCCCGTGAGCCATGGCCGCTGAGCCTGCGCGTCCGGAGCCTGTCCTCCGCAACGGGAGAGGCCACAACAGTGAGAGGCCCGCGTAACGCATAAAAAAAAAAAAAAAAAAAAAAAAAAAAAAAAAAGAAAGATACAGCCAAAAGCCGATGAATGAACTGAAATGGAATATGAAAGCAATATGGATGTGGGACAAACCTAACAGATACCTATTTTCAATGTCATTTACCATACCTTAAAGAGAAAAAACTTGTATTCAGCCTAGAAAAACTTCCTATCAGATAAACTATGTTTTATGTTTGTTTTTACTGAAGCTCCCTTCTACTCATACAATAAGTCAGATATGGTGGAATTAAGCAGAGAGATACGGACTGCTTCCTCACACAGAAGGCCTCTTGCAGCTGTCATGGCAACACTGGATATAGATCACTCTGGCTGTGAACATCTTTGCTATGTTAAACTTTTAGTCCCAGACCTGCTATTGGCCTGAAGGAGATTTCCCAGAAATGTCCAGCTATAAAATTGTATTATTACAAATTTTTCAAGCATATATTGTCTGGCAACTCAGCAGACAAACCTTGTGATTCAATACAGCAAAAGCTTCAAAGCGAACTAAAGTTTTGTAGAGCAACAGCCATACCCAATAGCCATGCCCAGGTGAGACCAATTTCGACCTCTAGACCAATTTCATCAGCATTAGCTACAAATAATTCCAAACATTCAGGGACAAAACAAAAAGGCTTGGAAGACAAGGAAAAGTCTGCAGGGCCTGGCAACCAGCAGAGTCGAGACATGCAATAAAGGAGCATATATATATATTTTTTAACATCTTTATCGGAGTATAATCGCTTAACAATGGTGTGCTAGTTTCTGCTTTATAAAGAGCAGAGGGATTGTAAGTAAGACCATCTTATTGTATGGGAGATGCCAGTGGGGATAAATGAATTTGACAGCTCAGCAGAGAGAGAAGCAGAACGTAAGGGTCTCCACATGACGGTGGTGAGTAAACGCTGTAGCCCATCCTCGCCAGTGCCCAAGGAGGAAATAATGTGAGGTTATTGGTCATTTTATCAAAACTCTCGCCCATTAATATACATGACATTTACACTCCTTTTCAGTTATATGCACAATAAAAGCCTGGAGACTCATGTTCATTTCATAATTCAATTACTCTGTTTATGTTAATACCTATCTTTAGGGTAGCTCATCATGTTTACAACTGGAAAATCTCTGAAACAGTATTATCACATTAGTTTACTTGTCTGCTTTTGATTAAAAGTGGGAATAAATTACACGGTTATTTTAGAAATGAAAGAAGAGAACCTGTGGCAGTTAAAGATGATTTGGGCCAGAAGGTGAAAGTAAAGGCATAGGAAAGATAGAAGGGAAGAAATCAAGCATTTATTAAGCACCTACTGACTCAGGCACTAAACTAGTCACTTTATAATTATTATCTCAGTTAGTCTTTCCAATAACCCCTTCCAAGATATAAACTTTAGTTCATCCATGAGAAAATTGAGGCCAATATAAATAACTCACCAAAAAGTTGGTTGTAGATTTGATGGCCATGTATGAATCAGTGCAATTTGAACAAAGAAATAAATTCCATGGACATAAAGTCCTAACTGTACACACACACACACACACACACACTTTTTAAACATGTATTTATGTTAATATACATGGATAAATATACACCATTGGGCAAACTGTAGACTGGAGGGCCTTTTCTCTCAGTTGGAGAAAAACTCCAAAGCACAAAACTTGTAAGTGTATTGAATTAGTAGCATTTCACTATTTTTATGAAGATCAGCACAACTTTCTCTCCATTGTGCAATTTTTTGTGTGACAGTCCCAGGTCCTAAATTTTTCTACTGTTAAATTATGGGATGACTCCCACAAGTCTGAATCACTTGTCCAGAAATAAAGTGATACTTGACTAAGAGCCGTGGAACCAACTGAAATCCTTCCCTGCTGTAGAAAGTAAATAAAAAGCCTCTCACTGGTTTCAGAACAAAGCAAATTCTAATACAATGGGGAGAAAGCTGAAAAGAGCAGACTCTAATTTTAGCAGCTGAAGTCAATAGTGGCTGTGGTGAGCCTTCAGGTTAAGATATATTATAGTGGTTTACACTCATTGTATAGGAGTTGGGGGTCCACTACACACAGTATTAAATTAAACAAATATGTTTTGAGCATGTTTTCAAAAGAATTAAAAATCCTTCATTTAAAAATGTAGTTGGCATAGGTAAGGTAATTAACCTTTCTCAAATTTTTGAAATGTTTTAATGGTTGATTGTGTTGTTTCAAAACAATACTGCTCATAATTAATTTCCCTTGTATTAAGTTATCTGCAATATTCTAATGGATTTTTTTAGAAGTTTAAATCAGGTTTTTTTCTAAGTAAGTTAATTCTCTCCTCTTTCTAATCTTCATAGAATCTTAAAAACAATAGCTAAAACTCTACTAGGAGAAGAATGCTGAATTGCCTCTCTTATTTTCTACAATCATAGTAATAATAATAATAGTCAGTTTTTATTTACTTGTTTTATTACATACCAGATACTTTAGGATTATGAGGACTACTTCATTTAAAGCCACAGCCCTGTAACTTATGCAAGAGTATTATTCCCTACAAATGAGGAAAGTGAGGCTGGGAAAGTCTCCATAACTTGCCTGGTGTCACACAGCTGGATGTCAAGCAGCAATGACTTCAGAACTTCAACAATGAAATGACTGTTAAAATGAAATTATAATTGAATGAAAATAATATCGTGAGTAGATGAAGAGTATGTTATTAAAATGTGTACACAAGTTCTTGCAGTTGGTCTGAGGGCCCAGGAGCTTACTCTCAGAAACACCTGAGCAACTAATACTCATAACAGTAGTTCTGCAGTCCTCATCTGAGAAAAGTACTTGAACCAGGCTGAGTTCACATGGGTAGACTGAGGGAGATGAATGGAAACCGTGCCTGAGTGGGCACTGATTACTATATAACACCAAGATTCAGGACAGGAACCTGGGTCAGATGAGGTGGTGCCAGGATATAGCCAGACTAGCCTATATACAGAAATGCCACATGAATATACGCTTAGACGTGGAAGGGGGCAATTGGATGTCCAGAAGGTCTGATGTAACCTTCACTCACTCAGATATTAACGTCTAAAATGGTCCATGACCCAGGAGCTTGCACTTCCTTGTCTCTCCTGCAGAACTGATGAATCTCTATGCATTATAAGCTGGTTGCACTATTTTCTAAGTCCTTTAAATATGTAAACTGGTTTTGATTCATCCAGCTAATGTCTTGTTAAATGTTTCCATTAACCTGACCCTCTAGGGCAGGGTGAGGCCAACTACAGCCTGTGGCCAAATCTACCCTGCCTGCTTTCATACAGCCTGTGCACTAGGAATGATTTTTACATTTTTCAATGGCTGCAGAAAAAAACAAAAGAAAAAAGAATATTTTCTGACACACAAAATTTATATGACCATTCAAATTTCAGTGTGTAAATAAAGTTTTACTGGAAACAAGGTGTGCACATTTGTTCATGTATTGTCTGGGGCTGCTTTCTCACTACAAAGGCAGAATTATTTTCAACAGAAAGTACATGGCTTGTAAAGCCTAAAATATCTACTATCTTGCCATTTACGTGGTCTAGAAATGGAAGCTCCACTTCTAGAATGTAAGCTCCACGTTGACAAGACTTCTTTTTCTGCTTTGTTCACTTATTTATCCCTAGTACCTAGAAAAGAACGTTCAAATAAATTTACTGAGGAGGGAAGGAAGGAAGGAGGCAGGGAGGGAGGGAGGGTGGAAAAAAATTATCCACAAAACAATCCTGCATGTGAAAATTAAATCAAAGGGTCCTTTGTCAAGAGCTCTTTAGAGAATACCTTGGCATCTTATTGAAGCCCTTTTGCAATTGCTTTTAGTGCTGCTTCTTTACATCTACTTCTTCCCAGCAGCTAGACTCCAGTAACACCCAACATCCATCCATCTCCTAACCACAAGATGCTGTGCCTTGTTTATGCAGTTTTTTCTCCCTTAATAAGCTTCCTCCCTCTAGACACTGATTTGTTTCTCTGCCTAGTGAAAAGCTATTAATCCTTAAAAGTCCAAATTCAACAGCATCTTGTCTATATGGTCTTCCCTAGCCTGTCCAAAATAACTTGCTTCCTCATCTTCATATATTGACTCAACAATTGCAACATTCTACAATTACGTTTAATTATTTTGCTTCTTAACAAGATCATGAGCACCTCAAAAGCAAGGATGGTGACAGAATTCATCAGTGTACCCAATCCTGACCTATGACAGGCATTCAGTAACTGTTTAGTAAACAAATCAATAGCCGGCTAATACTCCAGTGGATTTAACACCGAAAAGATTCAACCAGTCGCTCTGACGTGAGTGTACTTTTCTACTTTAATAAAACTTGTGGTGAAATTAAATTACATTATCATTTTAAGTGAAAAATTAGAGCCTCTCCCCCCAAAAATGTTCTGTACAAAGACAGCAGCATCAGAATCAGGGTAGAGGCTCCCAAGGTGGCAAGATGATTGCTCATCTCTTGAAAAAGTTGAATATGATTGTTAAAAAGCAATAAAAACCCAATATCATATACATATTTTCATTACAGAGAAATTACCTAAAGCTGCCAAAATTAAACCAATCATAATACTAACATTCAGAATTTATATAGCTTCTTAGAAAATATCACTTAAAAGGAAAAAAGCTTAGATGACTAGCAATTAAACATATGATCTGTTATTTTCAGTGCTATGTTATACCTAGGGATAGACACCTGGGGATAGACAAAATTATTAAGACAAAATTATTAAGCTTAAGTGCTTAGAAAACTGACTCAATTTTTTTTTAAATGGGCAGAGATAAACAATTTAATTCAGCAGGGAAAATTACAAGTCATAAAAGTCCTTAACGAACACAAGATGGCAAAATAACCAGGTAGGTACAGTGAGACAGAAATCAAATTCTTTCTTAATGAGATAATCTGCATTTATAGCGTTATTGTTAATCTCAGGCTTTCCGAGGCTTTCCCATAGTTTATCAAGCCCACAGACAGCTTTGTGAGAAACACCGGGGGGCTCCCTATGTTTCTACGCCTAATAGATTCTGTTTCTAGAGTCATTTTACCAAGGCTTGATCTCTTTAGTTTGAAGAAAGGTAATCTTAAGTAGCTCATAAGAGTTTTAGTTCTTTAAAATTAAATCTGATGGAAATATTTATTGTCAAGATGCCCAGCTCCATGATGAATCAAGAATAAGCAATTAGTCCTAGGAAGTAAATTGCTTGCCCAGAGGTTGTATCTACTCTCTTCCAAGGCATTATACCAACCCCACCACAAGATTCTTTTAACGACCAGGAAATTAGTGCAAAATTCTTTTTTTTTAACTTTTTTTGTCTTTACCAGTACATGTCAATATGACTACTGGATTGTTTTTAGTAACATTTCAATTGCTTCCTTCTCATACTCTCTAAACTTCAAATCTTAATAATAAACCTGGTACTCAGAATAACCAGTTCTGTCTGAAAATATCTTTCCAGGTCAGCCTATAAGCCCCCCAGTTAAAAACATGAAGACATCCTAGAATTACAAAGAAAGGGGTGGGGGGAGACTAAAGAAGTGATTAGCAATAAGCATATTAGGATGAATTAATTATTGTTATTTTTTCTCAAAATGTAGTTACTCTGAGGAGATGAGAAATGTATTGAGAAAAGGGGAAAAAACATTGAGATACGGGATACTCTCCAGGGCTAATTTTGGGGACAGGTACCTTCGGAAAGGGCTGTGCAGTAGAAAACCTAAGAACTCCCACCACATCCTGCAGCTGTGACCTCCGCAATTTATGGTAATTGTCAATTCACCTGCGTGTAACTCTAACCAGAACATAAGCTCTGTATGTGAGAGACTTCTGTCAGTTCTTCAATATCTGGCTTCTCCTTTCTTTCACAGATGTTTTAGCTGGTTATATGGTCATTCAAACTAAAACTTCATTTTAAGACTCCTTTAAAACTAGGTGAGGCAATATGTAATTATTTTCCTGGCAATTAGGATATGAGTGAAAGTGATATGTTCAACTTCCAAGTCATACCTTTCCCTCTCTTCCTTCTTCCACTGATTAGTATGTGGACATGTGGACAGGAAGTCAGCTATCTTGTGCCATATGCATAAGGACAGTAACCTAGGGTTATGAGATGGTAAAGAGATGGAAAGAGCCTGCATTCCTTGAACTATTTACTCATAATCTTATGAAAGAGACAAATAAACATCTGTCTTGGCTGAGCTGAACCTGTATCTTAGTTAAAATACTCTGTGAGAACAGAAACCATCATTGTACTGATTTCTATATCCCCAGTGCATCATGGTGGGTCATGGTGGGTCATGGTGTGTGAATCAATTAATTAATGGAAAGATGTCTGGACAAACTTAGGATGGATACATAAATGGATGGATGGATGGATCAATGAGTGGTTGGATACATGGAAGGATGGATATGAAAAAGTAATAGACACAGAAGAGAAAAGGAGATACGAGTTTATCATTTCATCAAAAAGGATAAAACACCTACGAATAAACCCACCTAAGGAGGCAAAAGACCTGTACTCAGGTAACTATAAGATACTGATGAAAGAAATCAAAGATGACACAAACAGATGGTGAGGTATACCATGTTCTTGGATTGGAAGAATCAATATTGTGAAAATGACTATACTACCCAAAGCAATCTATAGATTCAATGCAATCCCTATCAAGTTACCAATGGCATTTTTCACAGAATTAGAACAAAAAAATTTACAATCTGTATGGAAACACAAAAGACCCCAAATTGCCAAAGCAATCTTGAGAAAGAAAAATGGAGCTGGAGGAAGCAGGCTCCCTGGCTTCAAACTATACTACAAAGCTACAGTCATCAAAACTGTATGGCACAAAAATTATAGCTCAATGGAACAGGATAGAAAGTCTAGAGATAAACCCATGTACTGGTCACCTAATCTATGATGAAGGAGGCAAGAATATACAATGGAGAAAAGACAGTCTCTTCAATAAGTGGTGCTGGGAAAACTGGACAGCTACATGTAAAAGAATAAAATTAGCACACACCCTAACACCATACACAAAAATAAACTCAAAATAGATTAAAGGCCTAAATGTAAAGCTGGATACTATAAAACTCTTAGAGGAAAACATAGGCAGAACACTCTTTGCAATAAATCGCAGCAAGATCTTTTTTGATCCACCTCTTAGAGTAATGAAAATAAAAACAAAAATAAACAAATGGGGCCTAATTAAACTTAAAGGCTTTTACAAGGCAAAGGAAACCATAAACAAAATGAAAGGACAACCCTCAGAGTGGGAGAAAATATTTGCAAATGAAGCAACCAGCAAGGGATTAATCTCCAAAATATACAATCAGCTCATGCAGCTCAATATCAAAAAAATAAACAATGCAATCAAAAAATGGGCAGAAGATCTAAATAGACATTTTCTCCAAAGAAGACTTACCTATGGCTAAAAAGCACATGAAAAGATGCTCAACATCACTAATTATTAGAGAAATGCAAATCAAAACTGCAATGAGGTATCTCCTCACACTAGTCAGAATGGCCATCATCAAAAAATCTACAAACAATAAATGCTGGAGAGGGTGTGGAGAAAGGGGAACCCTCCTGCACTGTTGGTGGGAATGTAAATTGGTACAGTCACTATGGAGAACAGTATGGAGGTTCCTTAAAAAACTAAAAACAGAGCTACTATATGATCCAGCAATCCCACTCCTGGCATATATCCAGAGAAAACCGTAATTCGAAAAGATACATGCACCCTAATGTTCATTGAAGCACTATTTACAATAGCCAGGACATGGAAGCAACCTAAATGTCCATCAACAGAGGAATGGATAGAGAAGATGTGGTATATATGTACAATGGAATATTACTCAGCCATAAATAAGAATGAAATAATGCCATTTGCAGCAACATGAATGGGCCTAAAGATTGTCATACTGAGTGAAGTAAGTCAGAGAAAGACAAATATCATATGATATAGCTTATATGTGGAATCTAAAAAAAGGGTACAAATGAACTTATCTACAAAACAGAAATAGAGTTACAGATGTAGAAAACAAACTTATGGTTACCTGGGGGTAAGGGGTAGGGAAGGATAAATTGGGAGACTGGGATTGACATATACATACTACTACATATAAAATAGATAACTAATAAGGACCTACTATATAGCACAGGGAACTCTACTCAATACTCTGTAATGGCCTATATGGGAAAAAAATCTTTAAAAGGGTGGATATATGTATATGTATAACAGATTGACTTTGCGGTACACCTGAAACTAACACAAAATTGTAAATCAACTATACTTCAATAAAGATTTTTTTAAAATTGCCTTAGACCTGTGCAGTCTTTAGTCTTTTAGTCACATCTGGGCTCAAGTTGAGAAGAAGGAAAGATAGGAATATCTTAACTATTCATAATGTATCACTATAGACATTGGCCAAGACTTCGTGAGCTCCCACATCTACTAGTTCCTCAATCCTGTACAGCAGTTTTACTTCCATAGTCAGCGCTCTCTTCCATTTTTCCTTACTCTCAGCAGTTGACCTTAAAATTTATTTCACATAGGAATCAGAAACACTCATACTAATATACTCTCTAGCATATCTGTTTCAACTCTTATGTAAAAATTTCACTGGCATGTGATATTGGGGCCCACTCCTATCTGAAGCATCATCTTCCACTGGCTTTGGAAGTTACACCTACAGGGTCTTTTTTGTCTCTAAGATACTCTCGGTCTCCTTTATCTGCTCCTCCTCCTGGCTTGTATTTTAAGTGTTGGTAGTCTTTAGGATTCTGTCCTCTCCTCTCTCTCAACACTCTCTTTGGGTGATGTCACCTACTCCCTTAGTTCTAGACACATGAATATGCTGATCATTACCACTTAAATTTGTCCTATCCCATATATCCCATACATCCCAAATCCTTATATCCAAAACCTACTGGTCATTTCAATGTCATGGTTCAGAGGTGCTGCAGGATCAACATGTCAAAGCTGATTTTTCATCCTTCCCACCACCTCTTCCTCTTGCTCTTGTATCAACAGTTCTTTCATGAAGTCTTGCCATAAACTATTTCCCAAATTTTTCCATTTTCCAGAGATTTTAGGATTTTAATTTTGTGTAAGAGACCATATTACATAATTTCCCAACCAATATCCCTGCCCTAAGTGCCAAGTGAAATGGAGATATCAGTATACTATATACATTGAGTAGAGTGTATTTGCCTAGAACTTAATGTAATCCATACAACTTAATGTAATCCACAGGTACAATTATTATGCCCAGCTTACAGACGGAGAAACCGAGGTTGATAGAGGATAAATAATTTATCCAAAAACACTCAGTTAGTAAGTGGTGAAGATGGCATTTGAACCCAGGATTGTCTGAATCCAAAGCCCAATTTGTGCTACTGCACTTGCCACTCTGCGTTGTAATTGCCTGTTTCCTCATCCATACCACCCGACAGACTCTAGCTTCCATGAGGGTGGGGCTATTATAAACATCCCATTTATTTATTTTATTTATTTATTTGTTATATTTATTACTAACATTCTATTTATTTATATTTATTTTTTTTTGTTATATTTATTACTAACATTTATTTTGTTATATTTATTTGTTATATTTATTACTAACATTAAGGAAGATCACCAGTACACATTCATTTAAAATGCTTCAGAAAATAATGAAGAAAACAAATGAGGATGAAATGTGATCAGTTTAATATGTAAGACTATTATAAATATCTCATTATATTGGACTGCATTTGTCTCCCCCTCTTTTGCCCTCACAGGACAGGTGATTGTCTTTACAACTCTCTAATATCCTGGGTCTTGTCTGCCTGTTTGTCTTAACCCATGGGTGTTACCACCTGCTAATATCCTGGATTCCCTTTTATCTTTGGACATTTTACTTTCACCTCAGTACTGTTCATATAATTAGGTAGAGCTATATACATTTCCTTCTTCATAGTTGCTGTGTAGAATCTGTACAACTGTAACATTTACTTTTTCTCCCAAAGCTGAATGTTGGCGATGCTGAAATGTGAGAAGAGGCTTAAATGATACACAACTTAGCGAAATCTAAAAGGTCTGACTGCCCGCTGCGCTTAAAATGTGACATTGCCTAGCTTCTGACGATGGTAGATTTTATAATCTGCTACATGTATAATAATACTGGAAGAGGACTTAGAAAAGAATCAGCCCCATAGTGAGGACTAGGTAAGTGTAATTCATCATTCATGTTATCACAGTCACCTGGGTAAGTTCTAACCACTTCCGAGAGGAGATGGGGTTGTCTCAGCCAAACCAGACTGTCATTTACCTCTTGTTTAGTATTCTCCACCTTTGTATGAAACAGCAAGTTTCCAAAGTTGGAAAAAAAAATACAACTCAGAGTAAAAGCTAGAAGCAAAATGGCTAAAGGACAGGTAGGCTACTCTTGTCAATGCAACAGGCCTCGCTTGGTGTGTCTAGAGCTCAGAGACCTTTAAAGGGCAAGAGACGATCAGAGTGGGTTCCCGCTGCAGGCAGTACAAGAAAGTGTAGGGGAGTCAGCAGAAAACAGTAAAGCAGATAACCTGGATGAGGTGATAGGTGTTGGGATGGTCATGGAGTAGGAATCAGGATCGTAGTCACATGGACTGCATGTGACCCTGGTGACAGTCAGAATCACAGTTCTCAAGGAGTCAGACCTGCTAAGGAACCACACCATGGATTTAGACACATTACAATAATCCAGGCGCCCACCAAGTGGCACTGATATATAAACCAGGAGCTTAGACCTAAAGAATAATGAAAAACCCTGATTGGAGTTTAAGATGAAAGAAAAGCCAGCAGTAGGCTGACTACCTGATGAACCAATAACCAAAGGTTCTTTAATATTTTTCTAACTAGAGGTAAAACTGGATCCGGAATCTAAGTCAGTCTGAGTCTGGAAGTGAACCCAGCCTTGGCAGCTAAAAGGACTGTGAAGACTGAGAGGAAAGTAGGCGACACATTTTACCTTCATCCTTTTAAATCATGACCTTGGGCAAAGCACATGTGTTGTTATATAAGCCGAATAGCCTTGACCTCTCAGAAAGTTGTCATAAGAAATTCACACAACAAAGATGTTTTATAACCGCTTAGCAAAGAATTTTTACATTCTTCTACTAGTTTTCATTTGTCGAATCTCCTAATCTAAAGATCTCTAAAAATCTTTAGGCTATCATTTTAAAACTTAATGTTGGGCTTCCCTGGTGGCGCAGTGGTTGAGAGTCCGCCTGATGATTCAGGGAACACGGGTTCGTGCCCTGGTCCGGGAAGATCCCACATGCCGCGGAGCGGCTGGGCCCGTGAGCCATGGCCGCTGAGCCTGCGCATCCGGAGCCTGTGCTCCGCAACAGGAGAGGCCACAACAGTGAGAGGCCCGCGTACCGCAAAAAAACAAAACAAAACAAAAAAAACTTAATGTTATACGCCCTAGTTAAGGAAGCAAGTTAGTTAACTAATGTCATTATATTACTGAACACTCTCACCAATCTGACAAATCTTTCATAACCACCCAGTGGGATCTAGACTCCCTGGTAATGTCTAACAGACATGCTGAGAGAGAGAAAAAAAAAAATCTTATCCACACTGTCACTTTGATAATCTCACTTTCTGGAAACTGGAATTAAGAACCCCATCCCTTCACAGAATCTACCCTTCAACTTGATGAAAAATCTTAAGATGACTCAACCTCTATGTAATCCCTTTAACTGCAAAGGTAAAACTCTCCACCTGCAAGGACACTTTTAACATAACCCCTCCCCACTTACAGACCATGAGACAGAAAAGGTAGAAATAATTAAAGTGCCATTATTCCTTTAATTTAGAAGTTTAGCGTTAGCCATGCTTATTCATACTTACAGCAGCTTTGGGATGATACCAGTAATAGAAGGCTTTGTCTTTATTTCATAGATGAATAATTAAATGAAATCCAACAAAAAAGTAAAGCTATACCTGTAGTAAGATGATTTAGGAAATGAAAGCAACCAGGAGATGAAAATTTCAGACCCAGAACCATGCCCACTAATGAACTCCTGATGGGATGTTGACATGACTATAACAGCACTGTCACTTTTAAAGATAATGCCTTTTTCTTAACAGCCTATCCCTTTATTTGTCACAACTCAAAAAATGAAAGATATACGGAAAAAATGAACCTGACATTTAAGGAATGTGGTTAAAATGAATTATGGAAGAAAAGTGTACAGAAATAAAGTAAGTTACCTTCAGAGGCAAAAAAAAAGAAGCAGCAGCAAGAAAAAAATAATCCTCATGCTTATAGTTTTTCAGAATGACAGAAAGTTGATAAAATTTATATTTGCGGGGTGTAAAAATATCTTTGGACTTAGCAATTAGATGTGTAAAGATTTTATAATCAATTTAAAACCTGTCTTCCTACTGTTCTGAGCCAATTAGAAAGTATGCCCTGTCATTAGGCACTGAATAAAAATCAAAAACCTTGATAACTGTGCCAAATGGTACCTTTGTAATATTTGCTCACTTGATAGTAATCACCATCAGCTGACACCATACATCATACATGGAAAGTATTCAATAAATATTTGCTGAATGACTAAATGACTGAAGTCCACATATGAATGTATACAAACAGGTGGTAGCTTTGAAGAATTTTTAAAAACAAGCAACTCTCTTCCAATAAAATTACAAAAAGATTCATGGTGAATTTAAAACAATGTTTTAATCCTTTTAATTTAGAAGAGAAGATCTAGTTTATAGTCTGTATTCAATAAATGATTTTTATTTGATGCATTATTTTTTGATAAGGAAAACAGAGAAACAGATTGTTTTATATGAGAATGCATAACTACAAGTTCTGGAAAACATATTTTAGCTCGCTTCAAGCTCTTGCCTTCTGAAATATGATAAGCTCTGCATAGCCCTCATGCAGAACTCTAGAAGTCAATGCCAAGATCAGAAAGGACGGCCACAGAAGACACGGAGCAACAAAGACATATTTAGCTCAACTATTATTATTAATTAATGGAGAACAGGGATTGAAATATTTATTTATAATACTGTATACCAGGGGTCCTTGTTTTTCCATAGACAAGATAATAATAACAGTAACATCGTGTGGGCATATATTTTTGCCCAGTTGCCATCCCTTCATTTAGAAAGCCTCGCTCTCCCAATTCTATCACCTCACCTCCTCACCTCAAGAACAGGCATTTGACGCAGGACTAACCAATCCACATAACACCATGTCTTCGGCAACATAAATTGTTCCAAATGGCAAGTTCTTCACGGTGGATTAAGATATTGATATATCTTTAAAAAAACAAAGATATCGATATATCTTACTGTGAGTTATTAAATATAATAGCTCTTTTTCGACCAAGGGGTTTAACTGGAAGAATATGATGATGTGGCTGCCATCTTCCCTGACATTTGGAGAGACAGAGGAACCAAGGAAGAAAGGAGGGAGGTAGGAAGGGAGGGAAGGAGGAAGTGGTGAGGCAGGGGCGGAGGGAGAGAATGAGAACGAGAATGAATGAATGTGTCCTGAAGAAATTCAGACCTAGTTCTACTTCCTAAACCTCAGCTACCTGCTCCTCTGCCTCTGATTCCCTCTCAGGTCTATGACCCAAAGCACTCCCTCCTCTGCTTAAGCTAATTTGAGTTGAGTTTCTTTTACTTACAGCTGAAAAAAAAAGAAAACAACACTAAACAAAGGCTACTTCTTGATGAATGTATTAATCTTAGGGTTACTTTACCTTCCCATTTTTGCTCTTCTAGGCTTCAACACCTGTGGAACTAATTTTCTACATTAAATTTCCTCTTTTTGAAATAGTACAGTTTCCATGCTCCTGGCTGGACCCCAACTGATACTGTATCTGAAACTGGCACTTGGGAAAGCTGTCTTAGAAACATACCTTTTATAACTGTCAGTATAGAGATGGTAAATGAAGCTACTGAGTTGGGTGACATTCCTCGGGAATAACATGGAAAATAAGGTCCAGAAAGAGAGAGAATTTTAAAATAGCAAAGCCAATGTGTACTGGTTGATGGAGTACAGGTTTACTTAATCTTGAATTCAAGTTGACTTGTGCCTAAAGAATGCCTAAAACAACAGGCAGACACCTTTGGTGAAGGATCAAGTGGACATGCCAAAAGGGAGGGGGTATCTGTATGTGTATGCGTATCCGTATCTGATTCATTTTGTTGTGCAGTGGAGGCTAACACAACATTGTAAAGCAACCGTACTCCAATAAAAATTAATTACACGCACACAAAAAGAGATCAAGTGGACATGGCCATAATCTATGTAAGTCCTTAGGTGTCATGGTCCAGTAAAGAAGAGAAGCTAAGATTAAGTGAGACAGAGACTGAGCTAATTCATCTGGTCATAAGGCTGTCCTTTCGTCACCTCCCACACCTCCCTGTGTCTGACTGCTCACCTGTGAAAAGGCTTAAATAATAATACAATCATAAGCTGTTTTGAACAATGCATGTGATGTGATAGACGAAAAGTTGTCTCATGATGAAAGATCAGCCCAAAGCAGCTGCTACTGTTGT